>NC_091468.1:74511163-74542042 GCF_027789765.1 Dendropsophus ebraccatus | reverse complement strand
TGGCCTCAGTGGGAGTGCTACGTGCGCAGGAAAGCCGTATGGCCTCAGTGCGGAGTGCTACGTGCTCAGGAAAGCCGTATGGCCTCAGTGGAGTGCTACGTGCTCAGGAAAGCCGTATGGCCTCAGGGGAGTGCTACGTGCTCAGGAAAGCCGTCGTGGCCTCAGTGGAGTGCTACGGGCTCAGGAAGCCCGTATGCCTCAGTGGGAGTGCTACGTGCTCAGGAAAGCCGCGTATGGCCTCAGGGGAGTGCTACGTGCTCAGGAAAGCGTATGGTCTCAGTGGGAGTGCTACGTGTCAGGAAAGCCGTATGGCCTCAGTGGGAGTGCTACGTTCTCAGGAAAGCCGTATGGCTCAGTGGGGAGTGCTGCATCATGGGTTGCATGGAGCGTCACTTACAGCAGCCCACTTCAAGTCCACGAATTATGGTGGTGGATAGTAAGAACTGCCCCCTCATCCTAGACAGAATGTATAGCCTCCCAGTAGCTGGGTGGTCATGCCATGACTCCATATCCTTCTCAGTCCACCCCAGAAGCCTTCATGGCTAGTTGGCTGGCTGGACTCCAGGTAAGCACCTCACAAGCACCTGCACAAAGCTGCCAACTGATCGCCACCTCTTCATTTTAGTTTCACTTTTCTCACCCTAACCCTGAAACCCAGGGGTGGAGATGCAGCTTTCCAATGGTGTTTTACACCAAAATACAGTGAACCTGCCAAGCCGAGCTCCTGAAAAGTTCTAATCTCTACCTAGGAACGAAACTTTCGGATGGCAGTAGAAGCAGCACTCTGTCTGACCCCAGAGGGCCTAGGAAAGGAGAGGAAGCAGCTACAGCACAGTTGTATCTAGTCAGTAGTATCAGGCACTGACGTGTGAAAATCTTAATTCATGCCTGACAGATTTGTCCACATTTTGCAAGACAGATGAGTTCTTGGATGGACCTGCCACACTAAACACCCTCTCTTATGCCACTGGCCATGACAGCATGGACATGGGAAACGTAGCCAACTGCAGACTAGGTCCAGTTTTACCTTCCCAGTGCTCCACAGGATCCAGGTAAGGGGATGGGGGGGGGGGGATTTTGATTTTTTTCCAGATATGCCCCACTGTGGCTGGATGGTAATGTAGGCCGCTGCTGGGATGGTAATGTGCTGGTGCGGGATGGTAATGTAGGCCGCTGCTGGATGGTAATGTGCTGGTGCGGGATGGTAATGTGCTGGTGCGGGATGGTAATGTAGGCCGCTGCTGGATGGTAATGTGCTGGTGTGGGATGGTAATGTGGTGGCAGCTGTGGGATGGTAATGTGGGGATGCGGGATGGTAATGTGCTGGTGCGGGATGGTAATGTGCTGGTGCGGGATGGTAAGGTGCTGCTGTGGGGATGGTAAGGTGCTGGTGCGGGATGGTAAGGTGCTGCTGCGGGATGGTAGGTGCTGGTGCGGGATGGTAAGGTGCTGGTGCGGGATGGTAAGGTGCTGGTGCGGGATGGTAAGGTGCTGGTGCGGGATGGTAAGGTGCTGGTGCGGGATGGTAATGTGGTGATGCTGGCAGCTGTGGGATGGTAATGTGCTGGTGCGGGATGGTAATGTGGGGATGCGGGATGGTAATGTGCTGGTGCGGGATGGTAATGTGCTGGTGCGGGATGGTAATGTGCTGGTGCGGGATGGTAATGTGGTGATGCGGGATGGTAATGTGCTGGTGCGGGATGGTAATGTGGGGATGCTGGATGGTAATGTGCTGGTGCGGGATGGTAATGTGCTGGTGCGGGATGGTAATGTGCTGGTGCGGGATGGTAATGTGGGGATGCGGGATGGTAATGTGCTGGTGCGGGATGGTAATGTGGGGATGCGGGATGGTAATGTGCTGGTGCGGGATGGTAATGTGCTGGTGCGGGATGGTAATGTGCTGGTGCGGGATGGTAATGTGCTGGTGCGGGATGGTAATGTGCTGGTGCGGGATGGTAATGTGCTGGTGCGGGATGGTAATGTGCTGGTGCGGGATGGTAATGTGCTGGTGCGGGATGGTAATGTGCTGGTGCGGGATGGTAAGGTGCTGGTGCGGGATGGTAAGGTGCTGGTGCGGGATGGTAAGGTGCTGCGTGCGGGTGGTAAGGTGCTTGGTGCGGGATGGTAAGGTGCTGGTGCGGGATGGTAAGGTGCTGCTGCGGGATGGTAAGGTGCTGGTGCGGGATGGTAAGGTGCTGCTGCGGGATGGTAAGGTGCTGGTGCGGGATGGTAAGGTGCTGGTGCGGGATGGTAAGGTGCTGGTGCGGGATGGTAATGTGGTGATGCTGGCAGCTGTGGGATGGTAATGTGCTGGTGCGGGATGGTAATGTGGGGATGCTGGATGGTAATGTGCTGGTGCGGGATGGTAAGGTGCTGCTGCGGGATGGTAAGGTGCTGGTGCGGGATGGTAAGGTGCTGCTGCGGGATGGTAAGGTGCTGGTGCGGGATGGTAAGGTGCTGGTGCGGGATGGTAATGTGCTGGTGCGGGATGGTAATGTGGGGATGCTGGATGGTAATGTGCTGGTGCGGGATGGTAATGTGCTGGTGCGGGATGGTAATGTGCTGGTGCGGGATGGTAATGTGCTGGTGCGGGATGGTAATGTGCTGGTGCGGGATGGTAATGTGCTGGTGCGGGATGGTAATGTGGGGATGCTGGATGGTAATGTGCTGGTGCGGGATGGTAATGTGCTGGTGCGGGATGGTAAGGTGCTGGTGCGGGATGGTAATGTGGTGATGCGGGATGGTAATGTGCTGGTGCGGGATGGTAATGTGCTGGTGCGGGATGGTAATGTGCTGGTGCGGGATGGTAATGTGGTGATGCTGGCAGCTGTGGGATGGTAATGTGGGGATGCTGGATGGTAATGTGCTGGTGCGGGATGGTAATGTGGTGATGCTGGCAGCTGTGGGATGGTAATGTGCTGGTGCGGGATGGTAATGTGGGGATGCTGGATGGTAATGTGCTGGTGCGGGATGGTAATGTGGGGATGCGGGATGGTAAGGTGCTGGTGCGGGATGGTAAGGTGCTGGTGCGGGATGGTAAGGTGCTGGTGCGGGATGGTAAGGTGCTGGTGCGGGATGGTAAGGTGCTGGTGCGGGATGGTAAGGTGCTGGTGCGGGATGGTAAGGTGCTGGTGCGGGATGGTAAGGTTGCTGGTGCGGGATGGTAAGGTGATGTGTGCGGGATGGTAAGGTGCTGGTGCGGGATGGTAATGTGCTGGTGCGGGATGGTAATGTGCTGGTGCGGGATGGTAATGTGCTGGTGCGGGATGGTAAGGTGCTGGTGCGGGATGGTAAGGTGCTGGTGCGGGATGGTAAGGTGCTGGTGCGGGATGGTAATGTGGTGATGCTGGCAGCTGCGGGATGGTAATGTGCTGGTGCGGGATGGTAATGTGGTGATGCTGGCAGCTGTGGGATGGTAATGTGCTGGTGCGGGATGGTAATGTGCTGGTGCGGGATGGTAATGTGCTGGTGCGGGATGGTAATGTGCTGGTGCGGGATGGTAATGTGCTGATGCTGGATGGTAATGTGCTGGTGCGGGATGGTAATGTTGGGAGGCTGGATGGTAATGTGCTGGTGCGGGATGGTAATGTGCTGGTGCGGGATGGTAATGCGGGATGCTGGATGGTAATGGCTGGTGCGGGATGGTAATGTGCTGGTGCGGGATGGTAATGTGCTGGTGCGGGATGGTAATGTGCTGGTGCGGGATGCGTAATGTGGGGATGCTCGGATGTATGTGCTGGTGCGGGATGGTAATGTGGTGATGCTGGATGTAATGTGCTGATGCGGGATGTAATGTGCTGGTGCGGGATGGTAATGTGGTGATGCGGCAGCTGTGCGGATGGTTAATGTGCTGGTGCGGGATGGGAATGTGGGGTGCGGGATGATGGTAAGTTGCTGGTGCGTTGAGGTAAGGTGCTGTGGCGGGATGGTACAGGTGCTGGTGCGGGATGGTAAGGTGCGGTGCGGGATGGTAAGGTGCTGGTGAGGGGGATGTAAGGTGCTGGTGCTGGATGGTAAGGTGCTGGTGCGGGTGGTAAGGTGCTGGTGCGGGATGGTAAGGTGCGGTGCGGGATGGTAAGGTGCTGGTGCGGGATGGTAAGGGCTGGTGCGGGATGGTAAGGTGCTGGTGCGGGGATGGTAAGGGCTGGTGCGGGATGGTAATGTGGTGAGCTGGCAGCTGCGGGCTGGTAATGTGCTGGTGCGGGATGGTAATGTGGTGATGCTGGCAGCTGTGGGATGGTAATGTGCTGGTGCGGGATGGTAATGTGCTGGTGCGGGATGGTAATGTGGGGATGCTGGATGGTAATGTGCTGATGCGGGATGGTAATGTGGGGATGCTGGATGGTAATGTGGGGATGCTGGATGGTAATGTGCTGGTGCGGGATGGTAATGTGCTGGTGCGGGATGGTAATGTGCTGGTGCGGGATGGTAATGTGCTGGTGCGGGATGGTAATGTGCTGGTGCGGGATGGTAATGTGCTGATGCTGGCAGCTGCCCCAAGAATGCTCCTGTTGACCTCTTTGCAACAATGTGTGCAACATACCAGTAGGCTGTGACCAACTAATTGCACCGTAATTAGTGGAAGTACGCCATTTTGGCATCCTTCACCGGAAGTGGAAAACACACATTCATTTGGCTACAGATCCGAGGGTCTACCAATGTCGCCAGCCAGTAGTTCATCTCTCTGGCGTCTCTTACTACATGTTAAAGAACATGCACAGGTTGTGTGACACTAACAGATGCTTCAGCGCAGTATAGGACATCAGTCACCTGTTGCAACACATGCGCGATGCAACCATGTTCCT
The DNA here is from genome assembly GCF_027789765.1 of Dendropsophus ebraccatus. Lineage (NCBI taxonomy): Eukaryota > Metazoa > Chordata > Amphibia > Anura > Hylidae > Dendropsophus > Dendropsophus ebraccatus. The sequence continues at coordinate 74,537,237 of NC_091468.1, read as the reverse complement.
CCCGTTGTCAATGACTATGGTTCTGATGGTGAAGGTACAGCAGGGAGGGTATTTACCCCCTCGTGCAGCGGAGCAGTTTATCACCAGGGTGGCTGCCGTTCATCAAGGCTCGCCAGGTGCCGGAACATGACAAAAAGTGGGCCCTGGCATGGCTGGTATGACGCCAGAACAGGGTCGACTGTGTACACATGTATGATGAGGACAAGGACAAGGCAACAAGCAGAAGTGTGGCACCATTGCTGTGACCTGGCCAAGTTGCTGCAGCGCCTGGCCCGGAAGGACGTTTATCCAGTGCTCTGTGATGGACATTATATCCAAATGTCCGCAGTGAAGTGCACAACAGCAGAGACTGAGAGACCCAAGGACTGGCCCACCACCTGCTGAGCACTCACCACCAGCTGTTCTTCTGGAGAAGTAATGCCTGCTGCAGCCCTAGCGTGCGCACACACAGCCCGATGCAGCCCTAGCGTGCGCACACACAGCCCGCTGCAGCCCTAGCGTGCGCACACACAGCCCGCTGCAGCCCTAGCGTGCGCACACACAGCCCGATGCAGCCCTAGCGTGCGCACACACAGCCCGATGCAGCCCTAGCGTGCGCACACACAGCCCGATGCAGCCCTAGCGTGCGCACACACAGCCCGCTGCAGCCCTAGCGTGCGCACACACAGCCCGCTGCAGCCCTAGCGTGCGCACACACAGCCCGCTGCAGCCCTAGCGTGCGCACACACAGCCCGCTGCAGCCCTAGCGTGCGCACACACAGCCCGCTGCAGCCCTAGCGTGCGCACACACAGCCCGATGCAGCCTAGCGTGCGCACACACAGCCCGATGCAGCCCTAGCGTGCGCACACACAGCCCGCTGCAGCCCTAGCGTGCGCACACACAGCCCGCTGCAGCCCTAGCGCAGGATATCTCCATATTACACGGCTGCTCATATACAGTCATCTAGCATCCAGGAAGAGAACAGCACAGATCTCCCCCCACACAATGGACTCTTCCAGCTCAGAAACAAACTGCCAAATAGTGACCAACAACTATTCCCCGACACCCAGTGTCCTATTACTGCTATCCCGACCACCCTTATGTAATAGAGCCAGTGTCCTATTACTGCTATATTCCCGACCACCCTTATGTAATAGGGCCAGTGTCCTATTACTGATATATTCCCCGACCACCCTTATGTAATAGGGACACTGTCCTATTACTGATATATTCCCCGACCACCCTTATGTAATAGGGCCAGTGTCCTATTACTGATATATTCCCGACCACCCTTATCTAATAGGGCCAGTGTCCTATTACTGATATATTCCCCGACCACCCTTATGTAATAGAGCCAGTGTCCTATTACTGATATATCCCCCGACCACCCTTATGTAATAGGGCCAGTGTCCTATTACTGATATATTCCCGACCACCCTTATCTAATAGAGCAAGTGTCCTATTACTGATATATCCCCCGACCACCCTTATGTAATAGGGCCAGTGTCCTATTACTGATATATACCCCGACCACCCTTATGTAATAGGGCCAGTGTCCTATTACTGATATATTCCCCGACCCCCCTTATGTAATAGGGCCAGTGTCCTATTACTGATATATTCCCGACCACCCTTATGTAATAGGGCCAGTGTCCTATTACTGATATATTCCCCGACCACCCTTATGTAACAGGGCCAGTGTCCTATTACTGATATATTCCCCGACCACCCTTATGTAATAGGGCCAGTGTCCTATTACTGATATATTCCCCGACCACCTTATGTAATAGGAGCCAGTGTCCTATTACTGATATATTCCCCGACCACCCTTATGTAATAGGGCCAGTGTCCTATTACTGATATATTCCCGACCACCCTTATCTTAATAGAGCCAGTGTCCTATTACTGATATATTCCCCGACCACCCTTATGTAATAGGGCCAGTGTCCTATTATCTGATATATCCCCCCGACCACCCTTATGTAATAGGGCCAGTGTCCTATTACTGATATAGTCCACCGACCACCCTTATGTAATAGAGCCAGTGTCCTATTACTGATATATTCCCAACCACCCTTATCTAATAGAGCCAGTGTCCTATTACTGATATATCCCCCGACCACCCTTATGTAATAGGGACAGTGCTTTATTACTGATATATGGGGAAATTTTAAAAGATTTTTTTTTTGAGTCGGAGTTGGTTAATTTTTTCTGACTCCACAGCCCTGCCTATTACACGTAGTATCACTATTACACGGAGCCATGTATCACTATTACACGTAGCCATGTATCACTATTACACGTAGCCATGTATCACTATTACACGTAGCCATGTATCACTATTACGAGTAGCCATGTATCACTATTACACGTAGCCATGTGTCACTATTACACGTAGCCATGTGTCACTATTACACGTAGCCATGTATCACTATTACACTATGTATCACTATTACACGTAGCCATGTATCACTATTACACGTAGCCATGTATCACTATTACACGTAGCCATGTATCCCTATTACATGTAGCCATGTGTCACTATTAGACGTAGCCATGTGTCACTATTACACGTAGCCATGTATCACTATTACACGTAGCCATGTATCACTATTACACGTAGCCATGTGTCACTATTACACGTAGCCATGTGTCACTATTACACGCAGCCATGTATCACTATTACACGTAGCCATGTGTCACTATTACACGTAGCCATGTATCACTATTACACGTAGCCATGTGTCACTATTACACGGAGCCATGTATCACTATTACACGTAGCCATGTATCACTATTACACGTAGCCATGTATCACTATTACACGTAGCCATGTATCACTATTACACGTAGCCATGTGTCACTATTACACGTAGCCATGTGTCACTATTACACGTAGTATCACTATTACACGTAGCCATGTATCACTATTACACATAGTATCACTATTACACAGAGCCATGTATCACTATTACACGTAGCCATGTATCACTATTACACGTAGCCATGTATCACTATTACGAGTAGCCATGTATCACTATTACACGTAGCCATGTGTCACTATTACACGTAGCCATGTATCACTATTACACATAGTATCACTATTACACAGAGCCATGTATCACTATTACACGTAGCCATGTATCACTATTACACGTAGCCATGTATCACTATTACGAGTAGCCATGTATCACTATTACACGTAGCCATGTGTCACTATTACACGTAGCCATGTATCACTATTACACGCAGCCATGTATCACTATTACACACAGCCATGTGTCACTATTACACGTAGCCATGTATCACTATTACACGTAGTATCACTATTACACGCATCCATGTGTCACTATTACACCTTTTCGTCAGGACCAAAACACACAATCAGCCAATGATCGGTGTCATTAGTACATGGAGCAATAATCTGCCTGATTCAGCAGATTATCGGCCCATATAATTCATACCCTTACAATGGTCAATGGATCTGGCAGCAAAAACCCTCATTTTTTGCCATGGTTCTCCCAGGTAACAGTGTGATGGTGGTAACCTTCTGTGAATGCAGGCCTGTATGGCCACACCTTATCTGGTGACAGAGACTGCCACACCGCAAGTATCAACTTGACAGGTGGAATAACTCCCACACTTCTGAATACTGAACATATCCGCCAATCGGTCAGAGGTAGCATTGCTGTGGCGGCCAGAAGGAAGCAGCAGGGGCTGAGGCGGAGGATCGGGCAGGACTGAGGCAAGTGGTGGAGGATCGGGCAGGACTGAGGCGGAGGATCGGGCAGGACTGAGGCAAGTGGTGGAGGATCGGGCAGGACTGAGGCAAGTGGTGGAGGATCGGGCAGGACTGAGGCAAGTGGTGGAGGATCGGGCAGGACTGAGGCAAGTGGTGGAGGATCGGGCAGGACTGAGGCGGAGGATCGGGCAGGACTGAGGCAAGTGGTGGAGGATCGGGCAGGACTGAGGCGGAGGATCGGGCAGGACTGAGGCGGAGGATCGGGCAGGACTGAGGCGGAGGATCGGGCAGGACTGAGGGCGGAAGGATCGGGCAGGACTGAGGCGGAGGATCGGGCAGGACTGAGGCGGAGGATCGGGCAGGACTGAGGCGGAGGATCGGGCAGGACTGAGGCGGAGGATCGGGCAGGACTGCAATAAAAAGTGCTTTGATTTTTTCATCTAATTTCTAAGTGTTTATTGCTTTCCAACTGTAAAAACCGATACAAAACATTTAATAATAAAGAACCCAAGTATTCACTACCGTGAGTGAAACATAACAACTAGGGTGTACACAATTGGTAACCACAGAATACACATAGGCTAGATATTGTGCGTCTAGGCTGTCCACATCATAAGCCGGAGGGCAATAAACAAAAGGAAGCCTGTCACTCGCCACACTCACTCAATGCTCGGAAACTGCGCCTCATCCCTCATGCGAGTAAAAGCTGTTTAGGCAGATAACCATGGCTCCCATATACTGTATGACACATGCGGGGGGATCTCGGGCAGAATCGGTGACATTGTGCCTTTCGTCACTTAATTTTATCCAGTGAGACAAAGTGGGGGGCTTAGGGGCTTCCGATTTAGTAGAGGTTTGAGGGCATCCTATAAAAGCAGCCTGTATAGGGTACGGCCATCCCTAGTCGGGACCAAGTCACTAAGCAAACCCAAGAGACTCATCTCAGGGACGCACACTCCAAGGAGATCAAAACCAAACTCAACTCAACGCGCCGGCTCCGACAAAAACATAAGGATTACGTGGAATAACCAAAACAGCTGGAGATCCTTTACACAGAAAGATTTATCTGACAGATTTTTTTTAAGCAAAAGCCATAAAAAGACTATAAACAGAGAACAGGTCATAAAGGGAAAACTAAGATTTCTCCTCTTATCACATCCATTCCTGGCTTTGGCTTCAAAAATCTGTCAGATAAATGTCTCTGTGTAAAGCGCCCTAACACTGTAACTATTAGTCGGCCTAAACTGCTCGAGAACTTGTGTATGTTCTGGCAAACAGTGTCCCGGGCCGGGCCAAAAATGGTCTTAAAGGGGCGGTGTGATGAAGCAGGTAATATCAGGTGTGCACCACATACATAGGGGCTGTGATTAGTGAAGAAGATCACATCACTGCGTTACTTTTCTCTCCCTTGGCTTCCATAGCCAGGACAATGGAGGCCTCCGGTTGCCATGGCTACCATACAACCATTGCAATCGTTTCGCAAAGCTCCAATGGCGGCAGCATCTATAGGGTTATCTGTCAGGATTGCAGCATGGCTCCGGTCCCAGCAGTTGCCCCGCTTTGATTGACAGCCAGGACCCGCAGTAGAGCCGGCGGGCACAGCCACTGCATCCGTGTCTGTGTCTATCCATGGGAGAATACATGCAGGAATGGACTCAGAGTTACGCTCATTTGTGGGAACAGGTTAAGGCTTTAACCACAGACACACACTTTAATCTAGGCCGCTGCCAGTTTTTGGATGTTGAAGGAAAGTGTAATAAATGCCACAAGTCGTGTTAAAAGTTTTTTGCACAAATAAAACTCTATTTGTAAAATACAATCCCAGGCCTATCGTGGCTCATGGAAACGAGCTGCGGGATACACCCGCACCCAGAGCTGCGGGATACACGCCGCACCCAGAGCGCGGGGATACACCCGACACCAGAGCTGAGGGATACACGCCGCACCCCAGAGCTGAGGGATACACGCCGCACCCAGAGTGAGGGATACACGCCGCACCAGAGCCGAGGGATTACACCCGCACCCAGAGCCGAGGGATACACGCCGCACCCAGAGTCCGAGGGATACACGCCTCACCCAGAGCCGAGGGATACACGCCGCACCCGAGCCGAGGGATACACGCCGCACCCAGCGCTGAGGGATACACGCCGCACCAGAGCTGAGGGATACACGCGCACAGAGCTGAGGGATACACGCCGCACCCAGACCGCTGCGGATACCCGCCGCACCCAGAGCTGCGGGATACAACGCCGCACCAGAGTTGCGGGATACACGCCGAAACCCAGAGCTGCGGGATCCCGCCGCACCCAGAGCTGAGGTGATACACGCCGCACCCAGAGCTGAGGGGATACACGCCGCACCCAGAGCTGAGGGATACACGCCGCACCCAGAGCTGAGGGATACACGCCGCACCCAGAGCTTGAGGGATACACGCCGCACCCAGAGCTGAGGGATACACGCCGCACCCAGAGCTGCGGGATACACGCCGCACCCAGAGCTGCGGGATACACGCCGCACCCAGAGCTGAGGGATACACGCCGCACCCAGAGCTGAGGGATAAACGCCGCACCCAGAGCTGAGGGATAAACGCCGCACCCAGAGCTGAGGGATAAACGCCGCACCCAGAGCTGAGGGATACACGCCGCACCCAGAGCTGAGGGATACACGCCGCACCAGAGCTGAGGGATACACGCCGCACCCAGAGCTGAGGGATACACGCCGCACCCAGAGCTGAGGGATACACGCCGCACCCAGAGCTGAGGGATACACCCGCACCCAGAGCTGAGGGATACACGCCGCACCCGAGCTGAGGGATACACGCCGCACCCAGAGCTGAGGGATACACGCCGCACCCAGAGCTGAGGGATACACGCCGCTATAGAAGAGATGACGCTATAGAATCAGTAAAAATAAGGAAGAACATTCACCACTGCAACATTTCTCACTTCCCTTTCAATAACGAATGTCTGACACAGCTGAAAGGCCGATTATGTTCTAGATCTAGTAATAATATCATTAGCATTATACTATATATCTGTCAAATAAGATCCCATAGATGTCCCATATCAGCTATATACGCCCTGTACTGGCTATATACGACCCATATCAGCTATACATGCCCCATATCAGCTATATACGCCCTGTACTGGCTATATACGACCCATATCAGCTATACATGCCCCATATCAGCTATATACGCCCTGTATTGGCTATATACGACCCATATCAGCTATACATGCCCCATATCAGCTATATATGCCCTGTACTGGCTATATACGACCCATATCATCTATACATGCCCCATATCAGCTATATACGCCCTGTACTGGCTATATACGACCCATATCAGCTATACATGCCCCATATCAGCTATATACGCCCTGTACTGGCTATATACGACCCATATCAGCTATATACGCCCTGTACTGGCTATATACGACCCATATCAGCTATACATGCCCCATATCAGCTATATACGACCCATATCAGCTATACATGCCCCATATCAGCTATATACGCCCTGTACTGGCTATATACGACCCATATCAGCTATACATGCCCCATATCAGCTATATACGCCCTGTACTGGCTATATACGACCCATATCAGCTATACTTGCCCCATATCAGCTATATACGCCCTGTACTGGCTATATACGCCTATACCAGCTATACATGTACTATATTAGCTATATACGCCCTGTACTGGCTATATACGCCCCATATCAGCTATACATGCACTATATCAGCTATACGTGTACTATATCAGCTAAGACGCCCCATGTCGGCTATACATGCACTATATCAGTTATACGTGTACTATATCAGCTACAGACGCCTCATGTCAGCTATACATGTACTCAGTGGCGGTCTTTGGCACCAAGCACCCCAAGCGATCGCTTGGGGCCCCCAACATCCAGGGGGGCCCCCACGCTCCGCTCTTGTGCTCAAGACTGCTGGACAGGGCCGCTGCCCCGCTCGCTGCTGCCATCTGAACTGTAACTATGAGCACTCGTAATGAGCGCTCATAGTTACATGCAGCAGCACTGACAGGGCGGGAGACATTGGCCCCCTTCCTGTCAGTCACTCTTGTGGCTGCAGGAAGTGTTTTCCCTGCGGTCACAAGTGGCAGCTTTGTCCTTGTGGTGCCGGCGCTGCAGTGACATCACTGGAGCATCGGCGCCAGGACAAGGGGAATGCGGCCTCTTGTGATCGCAGGGAACACCCTTCCTGCGGCCACAAGAGTGAAGAGAAGAGGAGACGCCCGGACCCAGGTGAGTATAAGTGTTTGTTTTATTGTGTTATATACTATATGGGAGGGGGAGCACACAGGGGTCTGTTTAACTGGGGAGCGCACATCAGGGGTCTATATAAATGGGGGGAACACAGAGGGGGGCTATATAACAGGGGGAGCACACAGGGGGGCTATAGACTACTGGGGCATCACAGAGGGGTCTATATACTACTGGGGCAGCACACAGGGGTCTATATACTACTTGGGGCAGCAGAATAGGGTCTATATACAACTTGGAGAGCACACAGGAGGTCTATATCCAAGTGGGGGAGCACACAGGGGGGCTATATACTACTGGGGGAACATACAGGGGGTCTATATACTACTTGTGAGGCACACAGGTGGTCTATATATAACTGGGGGAGCACACAGGGATCTGTATACTACTGGGGCAGCACACAAGGGGTCTATATAATACTGGTGGGGCACACAGGGGGTCTATATGCTACTGGGGGAACCACACAGGGGGTTTATATACTACTGGAGGAGCACACAGGGGTCTATATCCAAGTAGGGGAGCACACAGAAGGTCTATATCCAAGTGGGGGAGCACACAGGGAGGCTAAATACCCCTGAGAGAGCACACAGGGGGCCTATATACTTGTGGGGGAGCACACAGGGGGTATATACAACTGGGGGCAGCACACAGGGGGTCTATATACAACTGGGGCAGCACACAGGAGGTCTATATACAACTGGGGCAGCACACAGGAGGTCTATATAATTCTGGGGGAGCACACGGGGGGCTATATATAACTGGGGTAACACACAGGGGTCTATATACTACTGGGGGAAGCAAACAAGGGGTATATTCTACTGGGGGCAACACACAGCGGTCTATTGTTTTGGAACGCGTGTCGAGGGGGGGGGGGCCCAGACATAACTTCGCTTGGGGCCCCAGAAATGCCAAGACCGCCCCTGCGTGTACTATATCAGCTATACATGTACTATATCAGTTATACGTGTACTATATATGCTACAGAGAGACGCCCCATGTCAGCTATACGTGTACTATATCAGTTATACGTGTACCATATCAGCTATATGTGTACTATATAAGCTACAGACGCCCCATGTCAGCTATACGTGTACTATATCAGTTATACGTGTACCATATCAGCTATACATGTACTATATATGCTACAGACGCCCCATGTCAGCTATACGTGTACTATATCAGTTACCGACAGAGGGAAGAGACATGAAGAACTTGCGGCTTTTTATCTCTCTGCGTGATTCTCTTCCTTCTGCATTTTCCACTGAACAGAAAGTGCAGACATCTTCTTTGTTTCCGTATGGCGGCCCCCCGATGACTACCCCAGGGGTGGGAGGATCAGGACGTGTGGAGGATTAGGGAACGTTTCCTTCCTTCATCCTTCGCACCATTTCCGTGATATCAGGAGTTTATTCCTTACGGTGCACGGACCCCCCCACCCCACACCCCACACACACACAGTGCACTGGGGGGCGGATCAGTGCAGGGGGGGGGGGGGGGCGGGGGGGATTGTCCGGCCCTCCGTGCACCATAAATCCTCATTAGCATAAGGAATAAACTGATAATCTAATTATAGGATTGATATGAGCTGCAAACCCTCCGCCATGTGATCAGCGGGAGACGGTGACATCCCAATCCTCCAGCTTCTCACATATAACCGACTACCGGCTCAGGAGCCCACCCCAGGCGGATTTCAGTCATATACACACACATAGTGACAGTATATATATATATACACTCACTATATATATATATACACACTACACTACACTGTATACAAACAGTGGCCGAGGTCGCTCCAATCACGTCACCGCTATTACCGGGACAGGCGTCCGGACCTCTCACCACATGAGCCGGTACTTACCGCAGCTGCCAGATCCGCCAAACCCAAAGAAGTTCGCTGTCAGCCCCGACAATATAGTGTGGAAAGACGAGCAACTCATCTACTTCCTTGTGTGCGCGCCGGAACTCTGCTGCCCCCTTGTGTTATCATTGGTCAGGACAGGCTATAGTATATGCAGTGCGGAACTCTGCTGCCCCCTTGTGTTATCATCGCTCAGGACAGGCTATAGTATATGCAGTGCCGGAACTCTGCTGCCCCCTTGTGTTATCATCGCTCAGGACAGGCTATAGTATATGCAGTGCCGGAACTCTGCTGCCCCCTTGTGTTATCATCGCTCAGGACAGGCTATAGTATATGCAGTGCGGAACTCTGCTGCCCCCTTGTGTTATCATCGCTCAGGACAGGCTATAGTATATGCAGTGCGGAACTCTGCTGCCCCCTTGTGTTATCATCTCTCAGGACAGGCTATAGTATATGCAGTGCAGAACTCTGCTGCCCCCTTGTGTTATCATCTCTCAGGACAGGCTATAGTATCTGCAGTGCGGAACTCTGCTGCCCCCTTGTGTTATCATCGCTCAGGACAGGCTATAGTATATGCAGTGCGGAACTCTGCTGCCCCCTTGTGTTATCATTGGTCAGGACAGGCTATAGTATATGCAGTGCGGAACTCTGCTGCCCCCTTGTGTTATCATTGGTCAGGACAGGCTATAGTATATGCAGTGCGGAACTCTGCTGCCCCCTTGTGTTATCATCTCTCAGGACAGGCTATAGTATCTGCAGTGCGGAACTCTGCTGCCCCCTTGTGTTATCATCGCTCAGGACAGGCTATAGTATATGCAGTGCCGGAACTCTGCTGCCCCCTTGTGTTATCATTGGTCAGGACAGGCTATAGTATATGCAGTGCGGAACTCTGCTGCCCCCCTTGTGTTATCATCGCTCAGGACAGGCTATAGTATATGCAGTGCGGAACTCTGCTGCCCCCTTGTGTTATCATTGGTCAGGACAGGCTATAGTATATGCAGTGCGGAACTCTGCTGCCCCCTTGTGTTATCATCTCTCAGGACAGGCTATAGTATATGCAGTGCCGGAACTCTGCTGCCCCCTTGTGTTATCATCTCTCAGGACAGGCTATAGTATATGCAGTGCGGAACTCTGCTGCCCCCTTGTGTTATCATCTCTCAGGACAGGCTATAGTATATGCAGTGCCGGAACTCTGCTGCCCCCTTGTGTTATCATCTCTCAGGACAGGCTATGGGTACCTGTGCAGTGGAAGTCAATGGGAAACTGATCAAAACATGTGCTAGTGGTCTGCCATGCTGTCCCCCCTCCCATTCCCCACAGTGGGCTGCCTCCACGCTGGACCCCCCCCTTGATTTATGGTACTGTAAGGAGAGTCATGAATTTGACAAATTTTCAAACTTTATTACACAAAATGGCAGATGATTTATGGTTTATGATGTTTATCAGACAAGGTCCTGGGGGTCCTGGAGGTCCTGGGGGTCCTGGGGGTCCTGGAGGTCCTGGGGGTCCTGGGGGTCCTGGAGGTCCTGGGGGTCCTGGGGGTCCTGGAGGTCCCGGGGGCCGCGGGGGAGACAGGAAGATTCAATCTTTACAATTTGGAAAGGAAATAAAAGTTCCGTTCATGTCTGTAAAATCCAAATAAAAAATAGGGAATTTCTCTTCCAGTCTTCTTGTTTCTATCCACGTTACATAAAGCGGCACCCCGCAGACAGGAACAGCACCGGTGTCTCAGCGGAGCCCCCCCTCATTGTGTCAGCAAGCTCAGCTTTGCTTTCTGGGGAGAAACATATAAAAACAACAAATCAGATAATGACATAAAATATATAAGTGACAAACGTTACTGACCTGATATAAATGATCAAAAAACAAATATGTAGGTGTTATATACAGGTATACAGGATACAGATACTAACTATATATATATATATATATACACACACTAGATACCGATACTATATATACACTGTATACTGATACTCTCCATATACATATACAGATACTATATATACACTGTATACTGATACTCTCCATATACATATACAGATACTATATATATACTGTATACTGATACTCTCCATATACATATACAGATACTATATATATACTGTATACTGATACTCTCCATATACATATACTATATATACACTAGATACAGATATACTTACAATTCCTGACTCGTGTTTCGGTTTCACTATAATTGACGTCTTCTCCTTTTTTTTCTTATAAACGTCTTCTGCTTCTTTCAACCTGAAAAATATGTTATAAGTCAGCACAATGTCCGGGCACGGCCCCCCAGGTCAGCACAATGTCCGGGCACGGCCCCCCAGGTCAGCACAATGTCCGGGCACGGCCCCCCAGGTCAGCACAATGTCCGGGCACGGCCCCCCAGGGTCCAGCACAATGTCCGGGCACGGCCCCCCAGGTCAGCACAATGTCCGGGCACGGCCCCCCAGGTCAGCACAATGTCCGGGCACGGCCCCCCAGGTCAGCACAATGTCCGGGCACGGCCCCCCAGGTCAGCACAATGTCCGGGCACGGCCCCCCAGGTCAGCACAATGTCCGGGCACGGCCCCCCAGGTCAGCACAATGTCCGGGCACGGCCCCCCCAGGTCAGCACAAATGTCCGGGCACGGCCCCCCAGGTCAGCACAATGTCCGGGCACGGCCCCCCAGGTCAGCACAATGTCCGGGCACGGCCCCCCAGGTCAGCACAATGTCCGGGCACGGCCCCCCAGGTCAGCACAATGTCCGGGCACGGCCCCCCAGGTCAACACAATGTCCGGGCACGGCCCCCAGGTCAGCACAATGTCCGGGCACGGCCCCCCAGGTCAGCACAATGTCCGGGCACGGCCCCCCAGGTCTGCACAATGTCCGGGCACGGCCCCCCAGGTCAGCACAATGTCCGGGCACGGCCCCCCAGGTCAGCACAATGTCCGGGCACGGCCCCCCAGGTCAGCACAATGTCTGGGCACGGCCCCCCAGGTCAGCACAATGTCCGGGCACGGCCCCCCAGGTCAGCACAATGTCCGGGCACGGCCCCCCAGGTCAGCACAATGTCTGGGCACGGCCCCCCAGGTAAGCACAATGTCCGGGCACGGCCCCCCAGGTCAGCACAATGTCCGGGCACGGCCCCCCAGGTCAGCACAATTTCCGGGCACGGCCCCCCAGGTCAGCACAATGTCCGGGCACGGCCCCCCAGGTCAGCACAATGTCCAGGCACGGCCCCCCAGGCCCTCCGGACAGGTACGCAGAGATGAGTGAACAGCTGACCCCCACCATCACACCTGCAGTTGTTTAGCTGTTTTAGTGCGGTTCTTTAAGGTTTGGTTCATAAATTAGAGAACCTCCCGAGTCGATAGCTTGGAAAGTTCTCTCATCTCCAGAACGGATGACTACAACGGCCGCAGTTCCAGGTCACATAGGTTCCATTGTCACTTACCTTTCCTGCAGTATTAGCCGGCTTTGTTTCTTCCAGCAATCTTTAAAGTCGGAGCTAAATTCGTGCCAAATAGAAAAGAAAGAACCGGGCGACACCTCCTTCTCACCGATTTTTGGTTTTACACAGAAATAGGCGGCAGTTTCCAGAAATCTGTAAAACAACAAAACATTAATCTAGTAACATAAGCAACATGGAGAAGACGACGCATAGAATGGAGAAATCCAATGGGGACTGTAACACGGACCTGGTATTTATAGGCACATGCCGTTTTCTAGTACCTGATATTTATAGGCACATGCCGTTTTCTAGTACCTGATATTTATATGCACATGCTGTTTTCTAGTACCTGATATTTATATGCACATGCTGTTTTCTAGTACCTGATATTTATAGGCACATGCCGTTTTCTAGTACCTGATATTTATATGCACATGCCGTTTTCTAGTACCTGATATTTATATGCACATGCCGTTTTCTAGTACCTGATATTTATAGGCACATGCAGTTTTCTAGTATCTGATATTTATAGGCACATGCAGTTTTCTAGTACCTGATATTTATAGGCACATGCTGTTTTCTAGTACCTGATATTTATAGGCACATGCCGTTTTCTAGTACCTGATATTTATAGGCACATGCCGTTTTCTAGTACCTGATATTTATAGGCACATGCAGTTTTCTAGTACCTGATATTTATAGGCACATGCCGTTTTCTAGTACCTGATATTTATAGGCACATGCCGTTTTCTAGTACCTGATATTTATAGGCACATGCCGTTTTCTAGTACCTGATAGTTTGGGTTCATGTGAACCTTAAACAAACTGCACTAAAACAGCTTAATGATTGCAGGTCTTTCACTATTTTAGAATGGTTCAAAATATTCATTCATCTATACTTACCTGTCCCGGCTCCCTTGGTGTTCTCCTTCTCCAGTGTCTCCCTGAAACTGCCAAAATCCAGCTCAGCAAATCACCGGCCGTAGGGCTGTCCTGTCCCAGTCAGTGATTGGCTGAACGGGCTGGAGGTGGCTGAAGACACTGGAGACCAGGAGGAGGACGCCGGGGAGCGTGGACAGGTGAGTATACAATTTTTTTTTTAGATGTTCAGATGCCATCTGTCTGAACTTGTTCCAAACTTTGAAAAAGTTCTGTAATGAACAAAACAAAAATTTAATCTTGTTTCACTCATCTCTATTATTATTATTTAATTTTGAAGTCATGTCAGAGCGCTGTATATATGGTAAACCATACAAAGCGTAACCTAAAATGAAGCACAGACCACATGAAGTATATTAGTGTTGAGCGAGTACTGAAATAATCGACTCGAGAAAAAAGCACTTGAGTTTATACCGACCGACCAGGCATCTTCTCTCATCTCTTCCAGTGGCTGAGGTGGGACAAGGCCGCAGCTGCTCATTGGCTGGGTGGAGTCTCCAGCAGGGTTGTCCCACCTCAGCCACCGATTGGCTCATTAAAGAAAATGGAACAGAAGAAGGAAGACACCGCACGTTGGGATCCTAGGAGGGTCAGTTGACCACCTTCCTCCCAACATTTAACCTTACAATGAATATTCTGGCCCTCAAGGAGTTAAGTGGACATGCTATGCGACCCTACTTAATCCTCTGGGGGCTCAGGCTGGCTCCCAAAAGGTTAAGTGGGGTCGCATAGCATGTCCACTTAACCGCTGGCAGCCAAATTGTCCAGTCTGACTAACAGAGGTCAAGTGTACACTGCTGTGCTGAGTGCACTGCGCCCGCCTCAGCAAGGAAGGGGTTAAGTACAGGATAGCAAATTGTCAGACTGTGAGCAGCTCTCTGGCGGCGGGATACTCACCCGGTCTCCTTGCTTCTAACTTCACTATGGCCACTCATCGAATAAGGCGGCGGGACACCACGGCAGTGACAGAACTCTCAGGGTCAGACTGTCACCTTCAGGCTAACCAGGGACAGCAGAGCGGGGGGGGGGGGGCACCTGGTTAAATACTCCAGTGGTTTTGATTGGACTCAAGTAATACTCTTGAGTATTTTTATACTCACTTGACACTAGTGAATAACACAATGTGTCAATGTGTAAAATACAACTTAAAAGGGGTTATCCAGCGCTACAAAAACATGGCCACTTTTCCCCCTCTCCTGTCTCCAGATTGGGTGGGGTTTGGGACTCCATTGAAGTAAATGGAGCGGCAGGGACAAGTGCGCAGGAACAGCAGGGATGAGTGTGCAGGAACAGTATACACCCTATACACTCTAGGTTATACCCTATACTATATACCCTATACTATACTATATACCCTCCATTATACCCTATACTATATACCCTCTATTATACCCTATACTATATACCCTCTATTACACCCTATACTATATACCCTCTATTATACCCTATACTATATACCCTCTATTATACCCTATACTATATACCCTCTATTATACCCTATACTATATACCCTCTATTATACCCTATACTATACTATATACCCTCTATTATACCCTATACTATACTATATACCCTCTATTATACCCTATACTATATACCCTCTATTATACCCTATACTATATACCCTCTATTATACCCTATACTATACTATATACCCTCTATTATACCCTATACTATATACCCTCTATTATACCCTATACTATATACCCTCTATTATACCCTATACTATATACCCTCTATTATACCCTATACTATATACCCTATACTATATACCCTCTATTATACCCTATACTATATACCCTATACTATACTATATACCCTCTATTATACCCTATACTATATACCCTCTATTATACCCTATACTATATACCCTCTATTATACCCTATACTATATACCCTCTATTATACCTATACTCTATTACCCTATACTATATACCCTCTATTATACCCTATACTATATACCCTCTATTATACCTTATACTATATACCCTATACAATATACCCTCTATTATACCCTATACTATATACCCTCTGTTATACCCTATACTATTACCCTCTATTATACCCTATACTATATACCCTCTATTATACCCTATACTATATACCCTCTATTATACCCTATACTATATACCCTCTATTATACCCTATACTATATACCCTCTATTATACCCTATACTATACTATATACCCTCTATTATACCCTATACTATACTATATACCCTCTATTATACCCTATACTATATACCCTCTATTATACCCTATACTATATACCCTCTATTATACCCTATACTATACTATATACCCTCTATTATACCCTATACTATATACCCTCTATTATACCCTATACTATATACCCTCTATTATACCCTATACTATATACCCTCTATTATACCCTATACTATATAACCTATACTATATACCCTCTATTATACCCTATACTATATACCCTATACTATACTATATACCCTCTATTATACCCTATACTATACTATATACCCTCTATTATACCCTATACTATATACCCTCTATTATACCCTATACTATATACCCTCTATTATACCTTATACTATATACCCTATACTATATACCCTCTATTATACCCTATACTATATACCCTCTATTATACTCTATACTATACTATATACCCTCTATTATACCCTATATTATACTATATACCCTCTATTATACCCTATACTATACTATATACCCTCTATTATACCCTATACTATATACCCTCTATTATACCCTATACTATATACCCTCTATTATACCCTTACAATGAATATTCTGGCCCTCAAGGAGTTAAGTGGACATGCTATGCGACCCTACTTAATCCTCTGGGGGCTCAGGCTGGCTCCCAAAAGGTTAAGTGGGGTCGCATAGCATGTCCACTTAACCGCTGGCAGCCAAATTGTCCAGTCTGACTAACAGAGGTCAAGTGTACACTGCTGTGCTGAGTGCACTGCGCCCGCCTCAGCAAGGAAGGGGTTAAGTACAGGATAGCAAATTGTCAGACTGTGAGCAGCTCTCTGGCGGCGGGATACTCACCGGTCTCCTTGCTTCTAACTTCACTATGGCCACTCATCGAATAAGGCGGCGGGACACCACGGCAGTGACAGAACTCTCAGGGTCAGACTGTCACCTTCAGGCTAACCAGGGACAGCAGAGCGGGGGGGGGGGGGGGGCACCTGTTAAATCTCCAGTGGTTTTGATTGGACTCAAGTAATACTCTTGAGTATTTTTATACTCACTTGACACTAGTGAATAACACAATGTGTCAATGTGTAAAATACAACTTAAAAGGGGTTATCCAGCGCTACAAAAACATGGCCACTTTTCCCCCTCTCCTGTCTCCAGATTGGGTGGGGTTTGGGACTCCATTGAAGTAAATGGAGCGGCAGGGACAAGTGCGCAGGAACAGCAGGGATGAGTGTGCAGGAACAGTATACACCCTATACACTCTAGGTTAAACCCTATACTATATACCCTATACTATACTATATACCCTCCATTATACCCTATACTATATACCCTCTATTATACCCTATACTATATACCCTCTATTATACCTATACTATATACCCTCTATTATACCCTATACTATATACCCTCTATTATACCCTATACTATATACCCTCTATTATACCCTATACTATTACCCTCTATTATACCCTATACTATACTATATACCCTCTATTATACCCTATACTATACTATATACCCTCTATTATACCCTATACTATATACCCTCTATTATACCCTATACTATATACCTCTCTATTATACCCTATACTATACTATATACCCTCTATTATACCCTATACTATATACCCTCTATTATCCCTATACTATATACCCTCTATTATACCCTATACTATATACCCTCTATTATACCCTATACTATATACCCTATACTATATACCCTCTATTATACCCTATACTATATACCCTATACTATACTATATACCCTCTATTATACCCTATACTATACTATATACCCTCTATTATACCCTATACTATATACCCTCTATTATACCCTATACTATATACCCTCTATTATACCTTATACTATATACCCTATACTATATACCCTCTATTATACCCTATACTATATACCCTCTATTATACCTTATACTATATACCCTATACTATATACCCTCTATTATACCCTATACTATATACCCTCTGTTATACCCTATACTATATACCCTCCATTATACCCTATACTATATACCCTCTATTATACCTATACTATATACCCTCTATTATACCCTATACTATATACCTCTATTATACCCTATACTATATACCCTCTATTATACCCTATACTATACTATATACCCTCTATTATACCCTATACTATACTATATACCTCTATTATACCCTATACTATATACCCTCTATTATACCCTATACTATATACCCTCTATTATACCCTATACTATACTATATACCCTCTATTATACCCTATACTATATACCCTCTATTATACCCTATACTATATACCCTCTATTATACCCTATACTATATACCCTCTATTATACCCTATACTATATAACCTATACTATATACCCTCTATTATACCCTATACTATATACCCTATACTATACTATATACCCTCTATTATACCCTATACTATATACCCTCTATTATACCCTATACTATATACCCTCTATTATACCTTATACTATATACCCTATACTATATACCCTCTATTATACCCTATACTATATACCCTCTATTATACTCTATACTATACTATATACCCTCTATTATACCCTATATTATACTATATACCCTCTATTATACCCTATACTATACTATATACCCTCTATTATACCCTATACTATATACCCTCTATTATACCCTATACTATATACCCTCTATTATACCCTATACTATATACCCTCTATTATACCCTATATTATACTATATACCCTCTATTATACCCTATACTATACTATATACCCTCTATTATACCCTATACTATATACCCTCTATTATACCCTATACTATATACCCTCTATTATACCTATACTATATACCCTCTATTATACCCTATACTATATACCCTCTATTATACCCTATACTATATACCCTATACTATATACCCTCTATTATACCCTATACTATACTATATACCCTCTATTATACCCTATACTATATACCCTCTATTATACCCTATAATATATACCCTATACTATATACCCTCTATTATACCCTATACTATATACCCTATACTATATACCCTCTATTATACCCTATACTATACTATATACCCTCTATTATACCCTATACTATATACCCTCTATTATACCCTATACTATATACCCTATACTATATACCCTCTATTATAGCCTATACTATATACCCTATACTATACTATATACCCTCTATTATACCCTATACTATATACCCTCTATTATACCCTATACTATATACCCTATACTATATACCCTCTATTATACCCTATACTATATACCCTCTATTATACCCTATACTATATACCCTATACTATATACCCTCTATTACACCCTATACTATATACCCTCTATTATACCCTATACTATATACCCTCTATTATACCCTATACTATATACCCTCTATTATACCCTATACTATATACCCTCTATTATACCCTATACTATATACCCTATACTATATACCCTCTATTACACCCTATACTATATACCCTCTATTATACTCTATACTATATACCCTCTATTATACCCTATACTATATACCCTCTATTATACCCTATACTATATACCCTATACTATATACCCTCTATTACACCCTATACTATATACCCTCTATTATACCCTATACTATATACCCTCTATTTACCCTATACTATATACCCTCTATTATACCCTATACTATATACCCTCTATTATACCTTATACTATATACCCTCTATTATACCCTATACTATATACCCTCTATTATACCCTATACTATACTATATACCCTCTATTATACCCTATACTATATACCCTCTATTATACCCTATACTATATACCCTCTATTATACCCTATACTATATACCCTCTATTATACC
The DNA here is from genome assembly GCF_027789765.1 of Dendropsophus ebraccatus. Classification (NCBI taxonomy): domain Eukaryota; kingdom Metazoa; phylum Chordata; class Amphibia; order Anura; family Hylidae; genus Dendropsophus; species Dendropsophus ebraccatus. The sequence continues at coordinate 74,516,928 of NC_091468.1, read as the reverse complement.
CTATACTATATACCCTCTATTATACCCTATACTATATACCCTCTATTATACCCTATACTATATACCCTCTATTATACCCTATACTATACTATATACCCTCTATTATACCCTATACTATACTATATACCCTCTATTATACCCTATACTATATACCCTATACTTATATACCCTCTATTACCTATACTACTACTATATACCCTCTATTAATACCCCTAATACTATATACCCTCTATTATACCTACTACTATATACCCTCTATTATACCCTATACTATATACCCTCTATTATACCTATACTATATACCCTCTATTATACCCTATACTATATACCCTCTATTATACCCTATACTATACTATATACCCTCTATTATACCCTATACTATATACCCTCTATTATACCCTATACTATATACCCTCTATTATACCCTATACTATATACCCTATACTATATACCCTCTATTATACCCTATACTATGTGGTCCTTTTACACTTATCATTTCTCCAGGGAAATGATTTTTTTCCCAGAATGAGGCCCCCCCAACCTCAACTCTATGTCAACCTCAACCTTCTTTATATACCTCTTATTGCGAGATTTCCAAAAAGAGGGCAAAGCACTTAGGAATAAAACATAACTTTTAATTAGATATTGATTAAAAACGTATACAATGCCACAAGCAGGGCCGTTTCTAGGTAATTTTAACTACAGGGCGAGTCTTTCTAAAAGCGCCCCCCCCCCCCCCCCCCAGGCGATGTCGGGGGGGGGGGGGGGCGTTTGTTACTAGGGAGAAGCAGTGTATGTATTATGGCATAGAGCACCCAACCCTTTTCAATTTGGGGCAAAAAAAAAGTCGGTTACTCACGGGTGACGTCTTCTTTGATCTGAGGCGTCACTTCCCCTTTTCCTCTGTTTCTGGCCCGGACCCCCATGACAATTTATTGCAGCCACAATACATCTCTTCTGAACCTGCCAGACAAACATCTTAGGCTCCGCACTTTTTCAACAACTCCTACTTTTTTTTGTGTCATCTGCAGTAAAGTCAGTAGGTATGTGGGTTGCCCCCTGTATCTAGGATCCTCTGCTGTGTCCCCCCATATAGTAATAATGTCCACAGGCCACCCTGTGTGCATCTGTTTAGAAGTTAGGCCTCCCTGTGCAGGATGACCCCCCTCCCCCAATAGGTAGTGTCTGCAGTGTAGCTAATCCCCTGAATGTAGTCTACACAGCACGTAGCAGGTAGGGATCCCCCCAATAGTAAGCCCACCAGTATGTAGTATTCCCTCTGCAGGTGATCCCCCGTTAGTTAGCCCCCACCCCTTAGGCATTTAGCCATAACCCCTGTAAGTAATCTCCCTGTTAAACATCCCCCCCTATATACAGTAACACCCAATATAGGAGACATCCCAGTTTAGGTAGTTAGTTAGCCCCCCAGCAGATAGCATCCCCATGGTAGCATCTCCCCTGTTAGATTCCCCCCCCCCCCCCCCATGTAGGCATCTCCCCTGTTAGATCCCCCCCCATGTAGGCATCTCCCCTGTTAGATCCCCCCCCATGTAGGCATCTCCCCTGTTAGATCCCCCCCCCATGTAGGCATCTACCCTGTTAGATCCCCCCTATAAATATATATACATCCCCCTGTTAGATCCCCCCCCATGTAGGCATCTCCCCTGTTAGATCCCCCCCCCAATGTAGGCATCTCCCCTGTAGATTCCCCCCCCCCCCCCCCATGTAGGCATCTCCCCTGTTAGATCCCCCCCCCCCATGTAGGCATCTACCCTGTTAGATCCCCCCTATAAATATATATACATCCCCCCTGTTAGATCCCCCCTATAAATATATATACATCCCCCCTGTTAGAATCCCCCCATATATATATAGGCATCTCCCCTGTTAGATCCCCCCTATAAATATATATACATCCCCCCCTGTTAGATCCCCCCATATATATATAGGGCATCTCCCCTGTTAGATCCCCCCATATATATATAGGCATCTCCCCTGTTAGATCCCCCCCTATAAATATATAGGCATCTCCCCTGTTAGATCCCCCCCCCATGTAGGCATCTCCCTGTTAGATCCCCCCCCTATAAATATATAGGCATCCCCCCTGTTAGATCCCCCCCATATATATATAGGCATCTCCCCTGTTAGATCCCCCCCTATAAATATATAGGCATCTCCCCTGTTAGATCCCCCCCTATATATATATACATCCACCCCTGTTAGATCCCCCCCATATATATATAGGCATCTCCCCTGTTAGATCCCCCCCTATATATATTATATATATATATATATATATATATATATAGGCATCTCCCCTGTTAGATCCCTATATATGTATATATATATATATATCCCCCCTGTTAGATCCCCCCCATATATATAGGCATCTCCCCTGTTAGATCCCCCCCCCTATATATATATATAGGCATCCCCCCTGTTAGATCCCCCCCTATATATAGGCATCCCCCCTGTTAGATCCCCCCCTATATATATAGGCATCTCCCCTGTTAGATCCCCCCCATATATTATATATATATATATATATATATATAGGCATCCCCCTGTTAGATTCCCCCCTATATATATATATATAGGCATCCCCCTGTTAGATCCCCCCCTATATATATATATATATATAGGCATCCCCCCCTGTTAGATCCCCCCCTATATATATATATATATATAGGCATCCCCCCTGTTAGATCCCCCCCCCTATATATAGGCATCCCCCCTGTTAGATCCCCCCCTATATATATAGGCATCTCCCCTGTTAGATCCCCCCCCATATATATATATATATATATATATATATAGGCATCTCCACTGTTAGATCCCCCCCATATATATATATATATATATATATATATATATATATATATATAGGCATCCCCCTGTTAGATTCCCCCCTATATATATAGAGGCATCCCCCCTGTTAGATCCCCCCTATATATATATATAGGCATCCCCCCTGTTAGATCCCCCCATATATATATATATATATATATATATATATAGGCATCCCCCTGTTAGATTCCCCCCTATATATATATATATAGGCATCCCCCTGTTAGATTCCCCCCTATATATATATATAGGCATCCCCCCTGTTAGATCCCCCCTATATATATAGAGGCATCCCCCCTGTTAGATCCCCCCTATATATATATAGGCATCCCCCCCTGTTAGATCCCCCCCATATATATATATATATATATATATATATATATATATATATATATAGGCATCCCCCTGTTAGATTCCCCCCTATATATATATAGAGGCATCCCCCCTGTTAGATCCCCCCTATATATATATAGGCATCCCCCCTGTTAGATCCCCCCTATATATATATATAGGGATCCCCGTTAGATCCCCCCCATGTAGGCATCCCCCATGTAGCTATCCCCCCTGTTAGATCCCCCATATATATATATATATATATATATATATATATATATATATATATATATATATGCATCCCCCTGTTAGATCCCCTCCTATATATATATAGGCCATCCCCCCTGTTAGATGCCCCCCCCTATATATATAGGCATCCCCCCTGTTAGATCCCCCCTATGTAGGCATCCCCCATGTAGGTATCCCCCCTATCTCCCTATGTAGGCATTTCCCCAGGCTTTCTGTATAAAACAACAAACAGTTATACTCACCTTAATGCAGCACAGCAGGTCCTGTGTCCCGCATCTTCTCTCCCGGCTCTGAGCTCCAGCACAGGAGTGACGTCACTCCTGTGCTGGAGCTCTGGGGGGAGACAGCGGCCTCTTGGCCTCAAGCTGAGCAGAGCTGCGGGCGGGCGGCGCCACAGCAGGTGATGGGGTAGGCGAAGGGGCGGCCAGAGGGGCAGATGATGGGGCGGACGGGCGGGCGTTCGGCCGCGGGTGACACCAGCGCCCCCTAGCTGTCGGCGCCCCGTGCGGTCGCCCGGCCCGCCCGCCTTTAGAAGCGGCCCTGGCCACAAGACCAGACACATGGTCTACAATGCCGTCCTAGATATGGTTGTGCGATATGAGAGGGAACGAAGTAGATAACAGGGTACACAGAGGGACACAGTGCATACTGTCCACTCCTAATAGGTTAATTCTGTCCCTGCCTTTTGGGGTGACCCACCTCCTTAACAGGGTGGCCCCAACCACGGTGACGTTCCCTTCTCTATTCTAAGTGCGGAACAAATGACATACAAACATGAAACTGTGACAAAAAATGAACAACACACCACCAATTTCAACAAAAAGGATTTTGTTGAAATTTATAACTTTCTTAATCCATCTATTATATTCAGCTACTGAGGGGCCTGTCTTGATTTTCCATTTTCTAGCAATTAAAGGGGCACTCCGGGCAAATAACATAATTTAACACTGCACTTACAAAGTAAAGTTATATAACATTGCCATTTACCCTCATTAGGACAGCTGTAATGTTACCTGTTTTTCAAAGAATCAAAGTCCCACAGGAAGTTCTGTAGTTCAGGAAGAAGGAAACACATCGGGGGAGATTTATCAAAGGGTGTAAAATTTAGACTGGTGCAAACTGCCCACAGCAGCCAATCACAGCTCAGCTCATAGCCAGTGCTGAAAGGAAAGCTGAGCTGTGATTGGTCGCTGTGGGCAGTTTGCACCAGTCTAAATTTTACACCCTTTGATAAATCTCCCCCATCACGTCTCATTGCTGTTCCACAGGTGACATATTGAGACGTGATGTATTTCCTCTCTGTCACAGGGAACCCCGCCCCTCAACACATCCTCTGCCCGCCCCACTCCTCCTCTGCCCGCCCCACAACACATCCTCTGCCCGCCCCACTCCTCCTCTGCCCGCTCTACTCCTCCTCTGCCCGCCCCACTCCTCCTCTGCCCGCTCTACTCCTCCTCTGCCCGCCCTACTCCTCCTCTGCCCGCCCCACTCCTCCTCTTCCCACCCCTCAACACATCCTCTGCCCTCCCTACTCCTCCTCTGCCCGCTCTACTCCTCCTCTGCCCGCCCCACTCCTCCTCTGCCCGCTCTACTCCTCCTCTGCCCGCCCCACTCCTCCTCTGCCCGCCCTACTCCTCCTCTGCCCGCCCTACTCCTCCTCTGCCCGCTCCACTTCTCCTCTGCCCGCCCCATAACACATCCTCTGCCCGCCCCACTCCTCCTCTGCCCGCCCCTCAACACATCCTCTGCCCGCCCAGTTTTACAATACATACTATATTATCTGTCGGGCTCCCCCCTCTGCTTCTCAGTCATCCTGGAGATCGGCAGCTGCTTGCAGCATCAGAGGTCACAGATCTAATAGGAGGCATTTGGCACCCTTTCAATGCCAGATGCCTGCTAGGAGATCACTGGTGTCTGATGCTACAGGATACTCCTCCAGAATGACTGAGAAGCAGAGGAGACCTCGGACACCAGATTCAGCTATAACTCATAGTCCATCTATCTATCTATCTATCCATCTATCTATCTATCTCCTATCTATCTCCTATCTATCTCCTATCTATCCATCTATCTATCTATCTCCTATCTATCTATCTATCTCCTATCTATCTCCTATCTATCCATCTATCTATCTATCTCCTATCTATCTATCTATCTATCTATCTATCTATCCATCTATCTATCTATCTCCTATCTATCCATCTATCTATCTATCTATCTATCTAATAAAAAATATAGAGCAGCACTCCTAAAAACAGCCTGTGGTGCCAGCGGTTAATCCCGACCAGGGATTCTGTAGTTAGTCCAATAATATATATCCCGCAGCACACAAAAAT
>NC_091468.1:74448520-74510663 GCF_027789765.1 Dendropsophus ebraccatus | reverse complement strand
TGTATAATGTATAGTAACTGTATAACCCTGATAACACAGCAGCTGGATATGTGATATATAAGTTACTGTACAGTACAGCAGCATGTGGTGTATAATGTATAGTAACTGTATACCCCTGATAACACAGCAGCTAGATATGTGATATTTATGTTACTGTACAGTACAGCAGCATGTGGTGTATAATGTATAGTAACTGTATACCCCTGATAACACAGCAGCAGCTGGATATGTGATATATAAGTTACTGTACAGTATAGCAATCAGCATGTGGTATATAATGTATAGTAACTGTATAACCCTAATAACACAGCAGCTGGATATGTGATATATAAGTTACTGTACACTATAGCAGCATGTGGTGTATAATGTATAGTAACTGTATAACCCTGATAACACAGCAGCTGGATATGTGATATATAAGTTACTGTACAGTATAGCAATCAGCATGTGGTATGTAATGTATAGTAACTGTATAACCCTGATAACACAGCAGCTGGATATGTGATATATAAGTTACTGTACAGTATAGCAATCAGCATGTGGTGTATACTGTATAGTAACTGTATAACCCTGATAACACAGCAGCAGCTGGATATGTGATATATAAGTTACTGTACAGTATAGCAGCATGTGGTATATAATGTATAGTAACTGTATAACCCTGATAACACAGCAGCTGGATATGTGATATATAAGTTACTGTACAGTATAGCAGCATGTGGTATATAATATATAGTAACTGTATAACCCTGATAACACAGCAGCAGCTGGATATGTGATATATAAGTTACTGTACAGTATAGCAATCAGCATGTGGTATATAATGTATAGTAACTGTATAACCCTGATAAAACAGCAGCTGGATATGTGATATATAAGTTACTGTACTGTATAGCAATCAGCATGTAATATATAATGTATAGTAACTGTATAACTCTGATAACACAGCAGCAGCTGGATATGTGATATATAAGTTACTGTACAGTACAGCAGCATGTGGTGTATAATGTATAGTAACTGTATAACCCTGATAACACAGCAGCTGAATATGTGATATATAAGTTACTGTACAGTACAGCAGCATGTGGTGTATAATGTATAGTAACTGTATACCCCTGATAACACAGCAGCTGGATATGTGATATTTATGTTACTGTACAGTACAGCAGCATTTGGTGTATAATGTATAGTAACTGTATACCCCTGATAACACAGCAGCAGCTGGATATGTGATATATAAGTTACTGTACAGTATAGCAATCAGCATGTGGTATATAATGTATAGTAACTGTATAACCCTAATAACACAGCAGCTGGATATGTGATATATAAGTTACTGTACACTATAGCAGCATGTGGTGTATAATGTATAGTAACTGTATAACCCTGATAACACAGCAGCTGGATATGTGATATGTAAGTTACTGTACAGTATAGCAATCAGCATGTGGTATATAATGTATAGTAACTGTATAACCCTGATAACTCAGCAGCTGGATATGTAATATATCAGTTACTGTACAGTATAGCAGCATGTGGTATATAATGTATAGTAACTGTATAACCCTGATAACACAGCAGCTGGATATGTGATATATAAGTTACTGTACAGTATAGCAATCAGCATGTGGTGTATAATGTATAGTAACTGTATAACCCTGATAATACAGCAGCTGGATATGTGATATATAAGTTACTGTACAGTATAGCAGCATGTGGTGTATAATGTCTAGTAACTGTATAACCCTGATAATACAGCAGCTGGATATGTGATATGTAAGTTACTGTACAGTATAGCAATCAGCATGTGGTATATAATGTATAGTAACTGTATAACCCTGATAACACAGCAGCTGGATATGTGATATATAAGTTACTGTACAGTATAGCAATCAGCATGTGGTGTATAATGTATAGTAATTGTATAACCCTGATAACACTGCAGCAGCTGGATATGTGATATATAAGTTACTGTACAGTATAGCAGCATGTGGTATATAATGTATAGTAACTGTATAACCCTGATAACACAGCAGCTGGATATGTGATATATGAGTTACTGTACAGTATAGCAGCATGTGGTATATAATATATAGTAACTGTATAACCCTGATAACACAGCAGCAGCTGGATATGTGATATATAAGTTACTGTACAGTATAGCAATCAGCATGTGGTATATAATGTATAGTAACTGTATAACCCTGATAAAACAGCAGCTGGATATGTGATATATAAGTTACTGTACTGTATAGCAATCAGCATGTAATATATAATGTATAGTAACTGTATAACCCTGATAACACAGCAGCAGCTGGATATGTGATATATAAGTTACTGTACAGTACAGCAGCATGTGGTGTATAATGTATAGTAACTGTATAACCCTGATAACACAGCAGCTGGATATGTGATATATAAGTTACTGTACAGTACAGCAGCATGTGGTGTATAATGTATAGTAACTGTATACCCCTGATAACACAGCAGCTAGATATGTGATATTTATGTTACTGTACAGTACAGCAGCATGTGGTGTATAATGTATAGTAACTGTATACCCCTGATAAGACAGCAGCAGCTGGATATGTGATATATAAGTTACTGTACAGTATAGCAATCAGCATGTGGTATATAATGTATAGTAACTGTATAACCCTAATAACACAGCAGCTGGATATGTGATATATAAGTTACTGTACACTATAGCAGCATGTGGTATATAATGTATAGTAACTGTATAACCCTGATAACACAGCAGCTGGATATGTGATATATAAGTTACTGTACAGTAAAGCAATCAGCATGTGGTGTATACTGTATAGTAACTGTATAACCCTGATAACACAGCAGCAGCTGGATATGTGATATATAAGTTACTGTACAGTATAGCAGCATGTGGTATATAATGTATAGTAACTGTATAACCCTGATAACACAGCAGCTGGATATGTGATATATAAGTTACTGTACAGTATAGCAGCATGTGGTATATATTATATAGTAACTGTATAACCCTGATAACACAGCAGCAGCTGGATATGTGATATATAAGTTACTGTACAGTATAGCAATCAGCATGTGGTATATAATGTATAGTAACTGTGTAACCCTGATAAAACAGCAGCTGGATATGAGATATATAAGTTACTGTACTGTATAGCAATCAGCATGTAATATATAATGTATAGTAACTGTATAACCCTGATAACACAGCAGCAGCTGGATATGTGATATATAAGTTACTGTACAGTACAGCAGCATGTGGTGTATAATGTATAGTAACTATATAACCCTGATAACACAGCAGCTGAATATGTGATATATAAGTTACTGTACAGTACAGCAGCATGTGGTGTATAATGTATAGTAACTGTATACCCCTGATAACACAGCAGCTGGATATGTGATATTTATGTTACTGTACAGTACAGCAGCATATGGTGTATAATGTATAGTAACTGTATACCCCTGATAACACACCAGCAGCTGGATATGTGATATATAAGTTACTGTACAGTATAGCAATCAGCATGTGGTATATAATGTATAGTAACTTTATAACCCTAATAACACAGCAGCTGGATATGTGATATATAAGTTACTGTACACTATAGCAGCATGTGGTGTATAATGTATAGTAACTGTATAACCCTGATAACACAGCAGCTGGATATGTGATATGTAAGTTACTGTACAGTATAGCAATCAGCATGTGGTATATAATGTATAGTAACTGTATAACCCTGATAACACAGCAGCTGGATATGTGATATATAAGTTACTGTACAGTACAGCAGCATGTGGTGTATAATGTATAGTAACTGTATAATCCTGATAACACCGCAGCTGAATATGTGATATATAAGTTACTGTACAGTACAGCAGCATGTGGTGTATAATGTATAGTAACTGTATACCCCTGATAACACAGCAGCAGCTGAATATGTGATATATAAGTTACTGTACAGTATAGCAGCATGTGGTATATAATGTATAGTAACTGTATAACCCTAATAACACAGCAGCTGGATATGTGATATATAAGTTACTGTACAGTATAGCAGCATGTGGTATATAATGTATAGTAACTGTATAACCCTGATAACACAGCAGCTGGATATGTGATATATAAGTTACTGTACAGTATAGCAATCAGCATGTGGTATATAATGTATAGTAACTATATAACCCTGATAACACAGCAGCTGGATATGTGATATATAAGTTACTGTACAGTATAGCAGCATGTGGTATATAATATATCGTAACTGTATAACCCTGATAACACAGCAGCAGCTGGATATGTGATATATAAGTTACTGTACAGTATAGCAATCAGCATGTGGTATATAATGTATAGTAACTGTATAACCCTGTTAAAACAGCAGCTGGATATGTGATATATAAGTTACTGTACTGTATAGCAATCAGCATGTAATATATAATGTATAGTAACTGTATAACCCTGATAACACAGCAGCAGCTGGATATGTGATATATAAGTTACTGTACAGTACAGCAGCATGTGGTGTATAATGTATAGTAACTGTATAACCCTGATAACACAGCAGCTGGATATGTGATATATAAGTTACTGTACAGTACAGCAGCATGTGGTGTATAATGTATAGTAACTGTATACCCCTGATAACACAGCTGCAGCTAGATATGTGATATATAAGTTACTGTACAGTATAGCAATCAGCATGTGGTATATAATGTATAGTAACTGTATAACCCTAATAACACAGCAGCTGGATATGTGATATATAAGTTACTGTACACTATAGCAGCATGTGGTGTATAATGTATAGTAACTGTATAACCCTGATAATACAGCAGCTGGATATGTGATATGTAAGGTACTGTACAGTATAGCAATCAGCATGTGGAATATAATGTATAGTAACTGTATAACCCTGATAACACAGCAGCTGGATATGTGATATATAAGTTACTGTACAGTACAGCAGCATGTGGTGTATAATGTATAGTAACTGTATACCCCTGATAACACAGCAGCTAGATATGTGATATTTATGTTACTGTACAGTACAGCAGCATGTGGTGTATAATGTATAGTAACTGTATACCCCTGATAACACAGCAGCAGCTGGATATGTGATATATAAGTTACTGTACAGTATAGCAATCAGCATGTGGTATATAATGTATAGTAACTGTATAACCCTAATAACACAGCAGCTGGATATGTGATATATAAGTTACTGTACACTATAGCAGCATGTGGTGTATAATGTATAGTAACTGTATAACCCTGATAACACAGCAGCTGGATATGTGATATATAAGTTACTGTACAGTATAGCAATCAGCATGTGGTATGTAATGTATAGTAACTGTATAACCCTGATAACACAGCAGCTGGATATGTGATATATAAGTTACTGTACAGTATAGCAATCAGCATGTGGTGTATACTGTATAGTAACTGTATAACCCTGATAACACAGCAGCAGCTGGATATGTGATATATAAGTTACTGTACAGTATAGCAGCATGTGGTATATAATGTATAGTAACTGTATAACCCTGATAACACAGCAGCTGGATATGTGATATATAAGTTACTGTACAGTATAGCAGCATGTGGTATATAATATATAGTAACTGTATAACCCTGATAACACAGCAGCAGCTGGATATGTGATATATAAGTTACTGTACAGTATAGCAATCAGCATGTGGTATATAATGTATAGTAACTGTATAACCCTGATAAAACAGCAGCTGGATATGTGATATATAAGTTACTGTACTGTATAGCAATCAGCATGTAATATATAATGTATAGTAACTGTATAACTCTGATAACACAGCAGCAGCTGGATATGTGATATATAAGTTACTGTACAGTACAGCAGCATGTGGTGTATAATGTATAGTAACTGTATAACCCTGATAACACAGCAGCTGAATATGTGATATATAAGTTACTGTACAGTACAGCAGCATGTGGTGTATAATGTATAGTAACTGTATACCCCTGATAACACAGCAGCTGGATATGTGATATTTATGTTACTGTACAGTACAGCAGCATTTGGTGTATAATGTATAGTAACTGTATACCCCTGATAACACAGCAGCAGCTGGATATGTGATATATAAGTTACTGTACAGTATAGCAATCAGCATGTGGTATATAATGTATAGTAACTGTATAACCCTAATAACACAGCAGCTGGATATGTGATATATAAGTTACTGTACACTATAGCAGCATGTGGTGTATAATGTATAGTAACTGTATAACCCTGATAACACAGCAGCTGGATATGTGATATGTAAGTTACTGTACAGTATAGCAATCAGCATGTGGTATATAATGTATAGTAACTGTATAACCCTGATAACTCAGCAGCTGGATATGTAATATATCAGTTACTGTACAGTATAGCAGCATGTGGTATATAATGTATAGTAACTGTATAACCCTGATAACACAGCAGCAGCTGGATATGTGATATATAAGTTACTGTACAGTATAGCAGCATGTGGTATATAATGTATAGTAACTGTATAACCCTGATAACACAGCAGCTGGATATGTGATATATAAGTTACTGTACAGTATAGCAATCAGCATGTGGTGTATAATGTATAGTAACTGTATAACCCTGATAACACAGCAGCTGGATATGTGATATATAAGTTACTGTACAGTATAGCAGCATGTGGTGTATAATGTCTAGTAACTGTATAACCCTGATAATACAGCAGCTGGATATGTGATATGTAAGTTACTGTACAGTATAGCAATCAGCATGTGGTATATAATGTATAGTAACTGTATAACCCTGATAACACAGCAGCTGGATATGTGATATATAAGTTACTGTACAGTATAGCAATCAGCATGTGGTGTATAATGTATAGTAATTGTATAACCCTGATAACACTGCAGCAGCTGGATATGTGATATATAAGTTACTGTACAGTATAGCAGCATGTGGTATATAATGTATAGTAACTGTATAACCCTGATAACACAGCAGCTGGATATGTGATATATGAGTTACTGTACAGTATAGCAGCATGTGGTATATAATATATAGTAACTGTATAACCCTGATAACACAGCAGCAGCTGGATATGTGATATATAAGTTACTGTACAGTATAGCAATCAGCATGTGGTATATAATGTATAGTAACTGTATAACCCTGATAAAACAGCAGCTGGATATGTGATATATAAGTTACTGTACTGTATAGCAATCAGCATGTAATATATAATGTATAGTAACTGTATAACCCTGATAACACAGCAGCAGCTGGATATGTGATATATAAGTTACTGTACAGTACAGCAGCATGTGGTGTATAATGTATAGTAACTGTATAACCCTGATAACACAGCAGCTGGATATGTGATATATAAGTTACTGTACAGTACAGCAGCATGTGGTGTATAATGTATAGTAACTGTATACCCCTGATAACACAGCAGCTAGATATGTGATATTTATGTTACTGTACAGTACAGCAGCATGTGGTGTATAATGTATAGTAACTGTATACCCCTGATAAGACAGCAGCAGCTGGATATGTGATATATAAGTTACTGTACAGTATAGCAATCAGCATGTGGTATATAATGTATAGTAACTGTATAACCCTAATAACACAGCAGCTGGATATGTGATATATAAGTTACTGTACACTATAGCAGCATGTGGTATATAATGTATAGTAACTGTATAACCCTGATAACACAGCAGCTGGATATGTGATATATAAGTTACTGTACAGTAAAGCAATCAGCATGTGGTGTATACTGTATAGTAACTGTATAACCCTGATAACACAGCAGCAGCTGGATATGTGATATATAAGTTACTGTACAGTATAGCAGCATGTGGTATATAATGTATAGTAACTGTATAACCCTGATAACACAGCAGCTGGATATGTGATATATAAGTTACTGTACAGTATAGCAGCATGTGGTATATAATATATAGTAACTGTATAACCCTGATAACACAGCAGCAGCTGGATATGTGATATATAAGTTACTGTACAGTATAGCAATCAGCATGTGGTATATAATGTATAGTAACTGTGTAACCCTGATAAAACAGCAGCTGGATATGAGATATATAAGTTACTGTACTGTATAGCAATCAGCATGTAATATATAATGTATAGTAACTGTATAACCCTGATAACACAGCAGCAGCTGGATATGTGATATATAAGTTACTGTACAGTACAGCAGCATGTGGTGTATAATGTATAGTAACTATATAACCCTGATAACACAGCAGCTGAATATGTGATATATAAGTTACTGTACAGTACAGCAGCATGTGGTGTATAATGTATAGTAACTGTATACCCCTGATAACACAGCAGCTGGATATGTGATATTTATGTTACTGTACAGTACAGCAGCATGTGGTGTATAATGTATAGTAACTGTATACCCCTGATAACACACCAGCAGCTGGATATGTGATATATAAGTTACTGTACAGTATAGCAATCAGCATGTGGTATATAATGTATAGTAACTGTATAACCCTAATAACACAGCAGCTGGATATGTGATATATAAGTTACTGTACACTATAGCAGCATGTGGTGTATAATGTATAGTAACTGTATAACCCTGATAACACAGCAGCTGGATATGTGATATGTAAGTTACTGTACAGTATAGCAATCAGCATGTGGTATATAATGTATAGTAACTGTATAACCCTGATAACACAGCAGCTGGATATGTGATATATAAGTTACTGTACAGTACAGCAGCATGTGGTGTATAATGTATAGTAACTGTATAATCCTGATAACACAGCAGCTGAATATGTGATATATAAGTTACTGTACAGTACAGCAGCATGTGGTGTATAATGTATAGTAACTGTATACCCCTGATAACACAGCAGCAGCTGAATATGTGATATATAAGTTACTGTACAGTATAGCAGCATGTGGTATATAATGTATAGTAACTGTATAACCCTAATAACACAGCAGCTGGATATGTGATATATAAGTTACTGTACAGTATAGCAGCATGTGGTATATAATGTATAGTAACTGTATAACCCTGATAACACAGCAGCTGGATATGTGATATATAAGTTACTGTACAGTATAGCAATCAGCATGTGGTATATAATGTATAGTAACTATATAACCCTGATAACACAGCAGCTGGATATGTGATATAGAAGTTACTGTACAGTATAGCAGCATGTGGTATATAATATATCGTAACTGTATAACCCTGATAACACAGCAGCAGCTGGATATGTGATATATAAGTTACTGTACAGTATAGCAATCAGCATGTGGTATATAATGTATAGTAACTGTATAACCCTGTTAAAACAGCAGCTGGATATGTGATATATAAGTTACTGTACTGTATAGCAATCAGCATGTAATATATAATGTATAGTAACTGTATAACCCTGATAACACAGCAGCAGCTGGATATGTGATATATAAGTTACTGTACAGTACAGCAGCATGTGGTGTATAATGTATAGTAACTGTATAACCCTGATAACACAGCAGCTGGATATGTGATATGTAAGTTACTGTACAGTACAGCAGCATGTGGTGTATAATGTATAGTAACTGTATACCCCTGATAACACAGCTGCAGCTAGATATGTGATATATAAGTTACTGTACAGTATAGCAATCAGCATGTGGTATATAATGTATAGTAACTGTATAACCCTAATAACACAGCAGCTGGATATGTGATATATAAGTTACTGTACACTATAGCAGCATGTGGTGTATAATGTATAGTAACTGTATAACCCTGATAATACAGCAGCTGGATATGTGATATGTAAGTTACTGTACAGTATAGCAATCAGCATGTGGAATATAATGTATAGTAACTGTATAACCCTGATAACACAGCAGCTGGATATGTGATATATAAGTTACTGTACAGTATAGCAGCATGTGGTGCATAATGTATAGTAACTGTATAACCCTGATAACACAGCAGCTGGATATGTGATATATAAGTTACTGTACAGTACAGCAGCATGTGGTATATAATGTATAGTAACTGTATAACCCTGATAAAACAGCAGCTGGATATGTGATATATAAGTTACTGTACAGTATAGCAGCATGTGGTGTATAATGTATAGTAACTGTATAACCCTGATAAAACAGCAGCAGCTGGATATGTGATATATAAGTTACTGTACAGTATAGCAGCATGGGGTATATAATGTATAGTAACTTTATAACCCTGATAAAACAGCAGCTGGATATGTGATATATAAGTTACTGTACAGTATAGCAGAATGTGGTATATAATGTATAGTAACTGTATAACCCTGATATCACAGCAGCGGGATATGGGATATATAAGTTACTGTACAGTATAGCAGCATGGGGTATATAATGTATAGTAACTGTATAACCCTGATAACACAGCAGCAGCTGGATATGTGATTTATAAGTTACTGTACAGTATAGCAGCATGTGGTATATAATGTATAGTAACTGTATAACCCTGATAACACAGCAGCAGCTGGATATATGATATATAAGTTACTCTACAGTATAGCAGCATGTGGTATATAATGTATAGTAACTGTATAACCCTGATAACACAGCAGCTGGATATGTGATATATAAGTTACTGTACAGTACAGCAGCATGTGGTATATAATGTATAGTAACTGTATAATCCTGATAACACTGCAGCACCTGGATATGTGATATATAAGTTACTGTACAGTATAGCAGCATGGGGTATATAATGTATAGTAACTTTATAACCCTGATAAAACAGCAGCTGGATATGTGATATATAAGTTACTGTACAGTATAGCAGCATGTGGTATATAATGTATAGTAACTGTATAACCCTGATAACACAGCAGCGGGATATGGGATATATAAGTTACTGTACAGTATAGCAGCATGGGGTATATAATGTATAGTAACTGTATAACCCTGATAACACAGCAGCAGCTGGATATGTGATTTATAAGTTACTGTACAGTATAGCAGCATGTGGTATATAATGTATAGTAACTGTATAACCCTGATAACACAGCAGCAGCTGGATATATGATATATAAGTTACTCTACAGTATAGCAGCATGTGGTATATAATGTATAGTAACTGTATAACCCTGATAACACAGCAGCTGGATATGTGATATATAAGTTACTGTACAGTACAGCAGCATGTGGTATATAATGTATAGTAACTGTATAATCCTGATAACACTGCAGCACCTGGATATGTGATATATAAGTTACTGTACAGTTTAGCAGCATGTAATATATAATGTATAGTAACTGTATAACCCTGATAACACTGCAGCACCTGGATATGTGATATATAAGTTACTGTACAGTTTAGCAGCAAGTAATATATAATGTATAGTAACTGTATAACGCTGATAACACAGCAGCTGGATATGTGATATATAAGTTACTGTACAGTACAGCAGCATGTGGTATATAATGTATAGTAACTGTATAATCCTGATAACACAGCAGCAGCTGGATATGTGATATATAAGTTACTGTACAGTTTAGCAGCATGTAATATATAATGTATAGTAACTGTATAACGCTGATAACACAGCAGCTGGATATGTGATATATAAGTTACTGTACAGTACAGCAGCATGTGGTATATAATGTATAGTAACTGTATAACCCTGGTAACACAGCAGCTGGATATGTGACATATAAGTTACTGTACAGTATAGCAATCAGCATGTAATATATAATGTATAGTAACTGTATAACCCTGATAACACTGCAGCAGCTGGATATGTGATATATAAGTTACTGTACAGTATAGCAGCATGTGGTATATAATGTATAGTAACTGTATAACCCTGATAACACAGCAGCTGGATATGTGATATATAAGTTACTGTACAGTATAGCAATCAGCATGTGGTATATAATGTATAGTAACTGTATAACCCTGATAATACTGCAGCTGGATATGTGATATATAAGTTACTGTACAGTATAGCAGCATGTAATATATAATGTATAGTAACTGTATAACCCTGATAACACAGCAGCTGGATATGTGACATATAAGTTACTGTACAGTATAGCAATCAGCATGTAATATATAATGTATAGTAACTGTATAACCCTGATAACACAGCAGCTGGATATTTGATATATAAGTTACTGTACAGTATAGCAGCATGTGGTATATAACGTATAGTAACTGTATAATCCTGATAACACAGCAGCTAGATATGTTATATATAAGTTACTATACAGTATAGCAGCATGCGGTATATAATGTATAGTAACTGTATAACCCTGATAACACAGCAGCAGCGGGATATGGGATATATAAGTTACTGTACAGTATAGCAATCAGCATGTGGTATATAATGTATAGTAACTGTATAACCCTGATAACACAGCAGCTGGATATGTGATATATAAGTTACTGTACAGTATAGCAATCAGCATGTGGTGTATAATGTATAGTAACTGTATAACTCTGATAACACAGCAGCAGCTGGATATGTGATATATAAGTTACTGTACAGTATAGCAATCAGCATGTGGTGTATAATGTATAGTAACTGTATAACCCTGATAACACAGCAGCTGGATATGTGATATATAAGTTACTGTACAGTATAGCAGCATGTGGTATATAATGTATAGTAACTGTATAACCCTGATAACACAGCAGCTGGATATGTAATATATAAGTTACTGTACAGTATAGCAGCATGTGGTATATAATGTATAGTAACTGTATAACCCTGATAACACAGCAGCTGGATATGTGATATATAAGTTACTGTACAGTATAGCAGCATGTGGTGTATAATGTATAGTAACTGTATAACCCTGATAACACAGCAGCAGCTGGATATGTGATATATAAGTTACTGTACAGTAAAGCAATCAGCATGTGGTGTATAATGTATAGTAACTGTATAACCCTGATAACTCAGCAGCTGGATATGTGATATATAAGTTACTGTACAGTATTGCAGCATGTGGTGTATAATGTATAGTAACTGTATAACCCTGATAACACAGCAGCTGGATATGTTATATATATAAGTTACTGTGCAGTATAGCAATCAGCATGTGGTGTATAATGTATAGTAACTGTATAACCCTGATAACACAGCAGCAGCTGGACATGTGATATATAAGTTACTGTACAGTATAGCAGCATGTGGTATATAATGTATAGTAACTGTATAACCCTGATAACACAGCAGCTGGATATGTGATATATAAGTTACTGTACACTGTAGCAGCATGTGGTATATAATGTATAGTAACTGTATAACCCTGATAACACAGCAGCTGGATATGTGATATATAAGTTACTGTACAGTATAGCAGCATGTGGTATATAATGTATAGTAACTGTATAACCCTGATAACACAGCAGCTGGATATGTGATATATAAGTTACTGTACAGTATAGCAATCAGCATGTGGTGTATAATGTATAGTAACTGTATAACCCTGATAACACAGCAGCTGGATATGTGATATATAAGTTACTGTACAGTATAGCAGCATGTGGTATATAATGTATAGTAACTGTATAACCCTGATAACACAGCAGCTGGATATGTGATATATAAGTTACTGTACAGTATAGCAATCAGCATGTGGTGTATAATGTATAGTAACTGTATAACCCTGATAACACAGCAGCTGGATATGTGATATATAAGTTACTGTACAGTATAGCAGCATGTGGTATATAATGTATAGTAACTATATAACCCTGATAACACAGCAGCTGGATATGTGATATATAAGTTACTGTACAGTATAGCAATCAGCATGTGGTGTATAATGTATAGTAACTGTATAACCCTGATAACACAGCAGCTGGATATGTGATATATAAGTTACTGTACAGTATAGCAGCATGTGGTATATAATGTATAGTAACTGTATAACCCTGATAACACAGCAGCTGGATATGTGATATATAAGTTACTGTACAGTATAGCAACATGTAGTATATAATGTATAGTAACTGTATAACCCTGATAACACAGCAGCTGGATATGTGATATATAAGTTACTGTACAGTATAGCAATCAGCATGTGGTGTATAATGTATAGTAACTGTATAACCCTGATAACACAGCAGCAGCTGGATATGTGATATATAAGTTACTGTACAGCATAGCAGCATGTGGTATATAATGTATAGTAACTGTATAACCCTGATAACACAGCAGCTGGATATGTGATATATAAGTTACTGTACAGTATAGCAACATGTAGTATATAATGTATAGTAACTGTATAACCCTGATAACACAGCAGCTGGATATGTGATATATAAGTTACTGTACAGTATAGCAATCAGCATGTGGTGTATAATGTATAGTAACTGTATAACCCTGATAACACAGCAGCAGCTGGATATGTGATATATAAGTTACTGTACAGCATAGCAGCATGTGGTATATAATGTATAGTAACTGTATAACCCTGATAACACAGCAGCTGGATATGTGATATATAAGTTACTGTACAGTATAGCAGCATGTGGTGTACAATGTATAGTAACTGTATAACCCTGATAATACAGCAGCTGGATATGTGATATATAAGTTACTGTACAGTATAGCAATCAGCATGTGGTGTATAATGTATAGTAACTGTATAACCCTGATAACACAGCAGCAGCTGGATATGTGATATATAAGTTACTGTACAGTATAGCAGCATGTGGTATAATGTATAGTAACTGTATAACCCTGATAACACTGCAGCTGGATATGTGATATATAAGTTACTGTACAGTATAGCAGCATGTGGTATATAATGCATAGTAACTGTATAACCCTGATAACACAGCAGCTGGATATGTGATATATAAGTTACTGTACAGTATAGCAGCATGTGGTGTATAATGTATAGTAACTGTATAACCCTGATAACACAGCAGCTGGATATGTGATATATAAGTTACTGTACAGTATAGCAGCATGTGGTATATAATGTATAGTAACTGTATAACCCTGATAACACAGCAGCTAGATATGTGATATATAAGTTACTGTACAGTATAGCAGCATGTGGTATATAATGTATAGTAACTGTATAACCCTGATAACACAGCAGCTAGATATGTGATTTATCGTATGCAGATATCATATGTGACGGATCGTATGCGGCGCCGTGAAAAATGAACAAGACTATTGTTTGAGGACGGAAATGTTAGCACTCCCGGCCGTGGATTTCCATGCGTCACGTACACAGTCCTTATTTCAGCCACATTTAACTTGATTTTTAGATCCAAAAGGTTCTGTGAGGTTTATTGGGCGAAGATTTCCAAGTAAATGAGCTGCCTCAGATCGCTTTGAAACAAGCTAGGGAAGCAGAACTGTACTGCGGGCGTATGTTCGTGGTTCGTACGCATCCGGCCGCATGTCTATTTTTCCCACGCCCGTAGTTTCAACCGCACATGTACGGCGGCGTATGAAATGCGTCCGGACTCATACGCAGTGTGAACATAGCCGGGATGTATGTAGTAAATGTGTATATAGTTTTTAGTATATATGTGTCCTGTAATGTAGATGGGTGTATGTGTATATATATATAATAGCTCAAAAAAACGCAGCACTCGTGGAAGCAAAATGCAAAGTGGGTGCACACCGCGTACCCCGATCCAGGTGTACTCCAATATAAGTTCAAAGAAAATTCAAATCAAAGTGAAAATTTATTCTTACTCCATGCAAATACAGCGACGTTTCTGACTGCACATCGCAGTCTCTTTTGAAGCTTTTGAAGAAAGACTGCGATGTACAGTCAGAAATGCGCATGGAGTGTGAATAAATTTTCACTTTGATTTGGATTTTCGGAGTGCTGCCACATCTTTGAACATATATATATGTTATACGTGTGTACCTGTCGCTGCACCGTGTTTGTGCCCCGGAGGGGCCGGTTCCCCTAACAGCGAAACATAAAATATAAGGCTGGATTTTAGGTGAAAAAACTGGTTTATAACTGGCTGACTGGCATTCCTGTAGTGAGGTATGGGGGAGGGGGGAGGGGAGGTAAGGTATGGGGTGGAGGTGAGGTATGGTGGGGGGAGGGGAGGTAAGGGAAGGTAAGGTATGGTGGGGGGTGGTGAGGTATGGGGGAGGGAGGTGAGGTATGGGGGGTATGGAGCGGGGAGGGGGGAGGTGAGGTATGGGGGGTGAGGTATGGAGGGGGGAGGTGAGGGATGGATGGGGGGAGGGGAGGTATGGAGGGGGAGGAGGTGAGGTATGGGGGGGGGGTGAGGTATGGAGGAGGGAGGTGAGGTATGGGGGGTATGGAGCGGGGAGGGGGGAGGTGAGGTATGGGGGGTGAGGTATGGAGGGGGGAGGTGAGGGATGGATGGGGGGAGGGGAGGTATGGAGGGGGAGGAGGTGAGGTATGGAGGATGGAGGTGAGGTATGGAGGGGGGAGGTGAGGTATGGGGGGGGAGGAGGTGAGGTATGGAGGGGGGAGCAGGTGAGGTATGGGGGGTGAGGTATGGAGGGGGGAAGAGGTGAGGTATGGAGGGGGGAGGAGGTGAGGTATGGGGGGGGAGGAGGTGAGGTATGGGGGGTGAGGTATGGAGGGGGGAAGAGGTGAGGTATGGAGGGGGGAGGAGGTGAGGTATGGAGGGGGGAGGAGGTGAAGTATGGAGGGGGGAAAAGGTGAGGTATGGAGGAGGGAGGAGGGGAGGTATGGGGGGGATGTGAGGTATGGGGGGTGAGGTATGGAGGGGGGAAGAGGTGAGGTATGGAGGGGGGAGGAGGTGAGGTATGGAGGGGGGAGGAGGTGAGGTATGGAGGGGGGAGGAGGTGAGGTATGGGGGGTGAGGTATGGAGGGGGGAAGAGGTGAGGTATGGAGGGGGGAGGAGGTGAGGTATGGAGGGGGGAAGAGGTGAGGTATGGAGGGGGGAGGAGGTGAGGTATGGAGGAGGGAGGAGGGGAGGTATGGGGGGGGAGGTAAGGTATGGAGGGTGGAGGTGAGGTATGGGGGGGGGGAGGAGGGGAGGTATGGAGGGGGAGGTAAGGTATGGAGGGGGGAGGTGAGGTATGGGGGGGAGGGGAGGCATGGAGGGGGGGAAGAGGTGAGGTATGGAGGGGGAGGAGGTGAGGTATGGGGTGGAGGTGAGGTATGGAGGGGGGAGGGGAGGTATGGAGGGGGGGAGGAGATGAGGTATAGGGGGAAAGTAAGGTATGGAGGGGGGAGGGGAGGTATGGGAAGGTAAGGTATGGTGGGGGGAGGTGAGGTATGGAGGGAGGAGGGGAGGTATGGGGGGGTATGGAGCGGGGAGGGGGGAGGTGAGGTATGGAGGGGAGGTATGGGGGGTGAGGTATGGAGGGGGGGAGGGGAGGTATGGAGGGGGGAGGAGGTGAGGTATGGAGGGGGGAGGGGAGGTATGGAGGGGGGAGGGGAGGTATGGAGGGGGGAGGAGGTGAGGTATGGGGGGGAGGTGAGGTATGGAGGGGGAAGGGGAGGTATGGAGGGGGGAAGAGGTGAGGTATGGAGGGGGGAGGAGGTGAGGTATGGGGGGGAGGTGAGGTATGATGGGGATGTGAGGTATGATGGGGATGTGAGGTATGGGGGGGATGTGAGGTATGGGGGGGATGTGAGGTATGGGGGAGGATGTGAGGTATGGGGGGATGTGAGGTATGGAGGGGATGTGAGGTATGATGGGGATGTGAGGTATGGGGGGGATGTGAGGTATGGGGATGTGAGGTATGGGGGGGATGTGAGGTATGGGGGGGATGTGAGGTATGGGGGGGATGTGAGGTATGGGGGAGGATGTGAGGTATGGGGGGATGTGAGGTATGGAGGGGATGTGAGGTATGATGGGGATGTGAGGTATGATGGGGATGTGAGGTATGATGGGGATGTGAGGTATGGGGGGGATGTGAGGTATGATGGGGATGTGAGGTATGATGGGGATGTGAGGTATAGGGGGGATGTGAGGTATGGGGGATGTGAGGTATGGGGGGGATGTGAGGTATGGGGGGATGTGAGGTATGGAGGGGATGTGAGGTATGGGGGGGATGTGAGGTATGATGTGGATGTGAGGTATGATGGGGATGTGAGGTATGGGGGGGATGTGAGGTATGGGGGGGATGTGAGGTATGGGGGGATGTGAGGTATGATGTGGATGTGAGGTATGATGGGGATGTGAGGTATGGGGGGGATGTGAGGTATGATGTGGATGTGAGGTATGATGGGGATGTGAGGTATGGGGGGGATGTGAGGTATGGGGGGGATGTGAGGTATGGGGGGGATGTGAGGTATGATGTGGATGTGAGGTATGATGGGGATGTGAGGTATGGAGGGGATGTGAGGTATGGGGGGGATGTGAGGTATGATGTGGATGTGAGGTATGATGGGGATGTGAGGTATGGGGGGGATGTGAGGTATGGGGGGGATGTGAGGTATGATGTGGATGTGAGGTATGGGGGGGATGTGAGGTATGATGTGGATGTGAGGTATGATGGGGATGTGAGGTATGGAGGGGATGTGAGGTATGGGGGGGATGTGAGGTATGATGTGGATGTGAGGTATGATGGGGATGTGAGGTATGGAGGGGATGTGAGGTATGGGGGGGATGTGAGGTATGATGTGGATGTGAGGTATGATGGGGATGTGAGGTATGGGGGGGATGTGAGGTATGGGGGGGATGTGAGGTATGGGGGGGATGTGAGGTATGGGGGGGATGTGAGGTATGATGTGGATGTGAGGTATGGGGGGGATGTGAGGTATGGGGGGGATGTGAGGTATGGGGGGGATGTGAGGTATGGGGGGGATGTGAGGTATGGGGATGCAGATGGGTGTGGGAAAGTGAAAATATCTGTTTTACCTGTTAACCTTGTTTATATTGCCAGAGGGCACAAAATAAAGACTGAAAACTGAAAGTAAAAATTAGATTCACTTTATAGGAGGTCCAAGAAGTAATTGGATCACCCCTGATTCTCTACCAGAACACACTGACTGGCAGGGACACTTAGATGCAGCACAGCTGCCGCCATGCCAAGCCCCCAGGACCATGATGTGGCCCACGGTAACCAAAGACGCCATTGGGTATCTGTGACGTCACCTGGCAGGCATCGCATAGAGGGATGTGCTTCTGCAGCGTACAGATGCCGGAACGGGTCCCTGTGACTCGGGGACAGCACTCCGGACATTGTGGAGTGTGGTCAGG
The DNA here is from genome assembly GCF_027789765.1 of Dendropsophus ebraccatus. Lineage (NCBI taxonomy): Eukaryota > Metazoa > Chordata > Amphibia > Anura > Hylidae > Dendropsophus > Dendropsophus ebraccatus. Next base: position 74,491,447 of record NC_091468.1, on the reverse strand, counting down.
TATAGATGTAACCATACTCCCCCTTTTATGAGGGGCCACCAGACCCTCACTCGATGGACCAGGTGTAGAAGGGGTATGCAAATGGAATAGTTTGACTAGTTGTGGAGCGTGGATGTCTTTTTCAGAGAGCCATGTGCGCCCTACCAGACCATTACTCCTCCAGTGGATAAGATACTGGATGGGATTCTGCACATAATGGGAATCCAATGTCCTTTCCACTTCATACGGAAGATCCCCTTGGACAATGACGGGCGGAAAAGAAGAAAAATTGGGGTTGTATACTTTTTTTTTAACAGAGCTTTATGGAAGATGTCGTGAATACGCATAGTGATTGGTAGTTGCAATCTGTACCAATATATTTAGGCGCAAATTTACCAGAAGCTTCCCCTAAGATGAAGGTTTCTAGTGGAAAGCCAGAAGTTCTCCCCCACTTTGTACTCTGAGCTAAATATGCGTCTTTTATAAGCTTGGCGTTTAGAGGACTCTTTGGCGTTTAGAGGACTCTTTGGTGTTTAGAGGACTCTTTGGCGTTTAGAGGACTCTTTAGCGTTTAGAGGACTCTTTGGCATTTAGAGGACTCTTTGGCGTTTAGAGGACTCTTTGGTGTTTAGAGGACTCTTTGGTGTTTAGAGGACTCTTTGGTGTTTAGAGGACTCTTTGGTGTTTAGAGGACTCTTTGGCGTTTAGAGGACTCCTTGCAGAGCTCGGGCCCAGACTGTGCACAGTTGTTTATAGACGGCTTTGGCAGAGGGATTTATGGGTTCAGAGTGTATAGATTAATACCTAGGATTAAACCCATAAGAATGACAGAGACATTTGAGTAGCAGAATTTTCTCTATTATTTAACGCAAACTCGTCTCGCTGTAGGACTTCTTTCCACTTTATTTGGAGCGTTGGAGACATAACGCCTTAAAAACTTGTCCATTGACTGGTTGAGCCTCTCATTCTGATCATTAGTTTGCGGATGGAAAGCAGGGGAGAAGGACAAAGAGACTTCCAGTCGGGCGCAGAATTCTCTCCAGAATTTTGTTCCCTCATCCGAAAACGATATTTTCAGGCCCACCATGTAACCAAAGAATAGTCCTTATGAACAGAGATGCCAGGAGTCGTGCTCCAGGGGGTTCCATTGTAGGAGAATCCTGTCGATGAGCATTCAGATGACAGTCTTCCCATTGGAGATGGGTAGATTGGGGATAAAAGTGATAGATATGAGTCCAAGATTTCTCAGGGAGAAGATGACCCCCCTGGTAACTCACACAGATGAGGTCCTGTGAGTTAGCAACCATGGAAAGAAGATCCGGATGGAGAGTAGCAACAACTGCACCTGGCTTCAGGATTTTCTCAGAGCTTTCTATGGGGGAATCGCTGGCACAAGAACTGCGAGAAATCTGTCCATACATTTGTAGTGCCGGGGCGATACGTTACTTAATAATCTAAACGAGCAAAGAAAACTGCCCATGGGGCCCGTCTGGATCGGTGATGACTCTCATCTTATGTTCAGCCCCCTTGAGGAAGTGTCTCCACTCTTTAAATGTCCAACTAATGGCCAGGAGTTCTCGGTTACCAACCTCATAGTTACGTCCAGGGCGGTGTTTGGGACGTCGCTGGAGCGTGGTCTGATGTAAAAGTATGATGACACATGGTGCATTGTTAATGTATCATCTAAATAATCACTTTTCAGTGCACAACTTATTGTTTCCTAACCAGCTTTATAGACTCAAATGATTGTCATCCAGAGATCGCTCCGTAATACGTCTTACGGCCATATAATCCTCACAGAATAAGGATATGGCTGTAAAATGGGGACATATCTAACGTAGATCAGAGAGTGGCGTGAATTCAGCTGCTACGAATGTGACCCCTGAGAGTAACCAATGTGGATTCTGTAAAAATGAATATTCAGCAAGTAGATGCAATGCTCTGTCGTGATGATAGTCTGCAGCAGGAGCTGCATAGAGGGAGCCCTCTCAGTCTTTCTCCTAACCTTGAGAAAGCAGCAGCTACGTCTGGGCGTATAGCCAAGAACATCGGTTTCTTAGACTTAGGCTATGTAACTGCTGGTAGAAGAAGGCGGCCTGTATTTTGTAATTGTTTTCTTTTTCTTACCTTTGCTTATAACAAGATGCAGTAAGTGGTAAGCTGGATTACACAGAAGCTTCTCAGCTGGAGCCCAGACTTGTCTCGTGGCCTTTCTGATATTATTCAGACTGCAGCTGCCTCCGCTTCATAATGTGACTGCACTGGAGTATACCCTAACCCTGAACTTATCCCCTAACTCCTCCATATACCCCAGGAAGCATGAAGGAATACTCCAATATCTTCACAAAGGCAGCATAGGAGCCTATCAGTATGGATCTAACATGGACGACATTGTTCAGAAAGTTGTGGATGGCAAAGTCAGCGACTTCATAGAATGTGTTCAGACATTTCTGACATGACGGCTGTGAATGAGATCGGTTGTAACTCGCAGAGGGATGCCATTCTCTTCCATTGCCATCCATTTGCTGTCAGCATGGGAGGTCGTTGACCTTTTCATTGTGTGGCCCTTCTGTCTACCTTTCCTGTGACTGTTTCATACAGTATGGAGGTAACCTACACTATATCACAATCAGGATCCAGTCATCTATTCTTCAGCTTCCTTCATTTCCACCAATCCCTCCTCCCCACGTAGCCGTGCTTGGCTACCGCCAGTACCAAGAAAAGATGTACAAATACAACTCCAACAAGTTACTGATACGTCATCGAGTGCCTCAGATCTTTCTACACCTTCGTCATCTCAGCCATTACTGTATTCATCAGAAACACGTCGGTCACCATCAGGACAATCAGCAGCCATTTCTCATTTGGATCCTATGGTCTCTCGCCCTCTACCCTTCCACCATCGCCTTCCTGGATGCACATTTCTCCTCTATGCTGCCTGCCTGGAGCCGATAACATCATCAGGAAGGTCACTTCAGTTCCTTGCAGGCAGATTGGAGTTGGGGGCCCTGGCGGGTTAGACCCTGACCCGTCATGTCTCCTGCCTGTGTCGCGTACCGCCTGTCAGACACGTGTTGTGAGGTAGGGAGAAGCCAGCAGGCCAGGCCCTTAGCCATTTAGGTAAAGCAGACTGACTCACTAAAATGACAGGGCAGGATTGTGCCGCCCCCTCAGGAACCCCAAAATCTGCCACCTTAGGTGGAATCCTCAATCCACCTCATGGTTAAGTGGCCCTGGTGACACCGCAGCAACTTCTCCTGTGTAAGGACAAAGTCATTTGCACCTCACGCCCTTCCCCTGCCCAGAAGCAGCCATGCTTAACCCCCCCCCCCAAAACAGGCTGTTTGTTTCCAGGGTCATTCAGAGTCGTCTAGCAGGACTTCCCACCCCAGTGTTCAGCTCTCAATACCCCAGAACTTGGAAAGTGAAAATATGCTGCACCATCCGCATGCACGGGCAATTAAGGAAAGAATAGCCCCTGTCCTGACCCTGGAGATGTTGCCATCCCTCGGTACTCCATCCTTACCAGCCTTACACCAGGATGTCATGCGGAATATCACCTGTGCGGCTGTGGCCTGACCAATGTAGCTTTGGAAAAGGTCAATTTGACCACCACCACATGGACCAGTGCTTGTGGCTACATTTCCCTGACTGGTGAACATGGTGGAGGCCGGGACAAGGTGAGGTCTGGCACACATCCTACCAGCCTTGAGGATTTCCCCAGCAAATTCCACCAACCTCTCTACCTTCCCTTCCACTTCCCAATCATCATCTGTGAGCCTGCCGCCATTAGCCCCAAGCTGGAAGCTGTTATGAATGTGCCTGTGCCGAACTCCGTGCGCCCCTTGGCTCGTGCTGCGCGCCTGAGATGGCGCTGATATTCAGTGTTTTTGTATGTTTGTGCGGTGTCCTGGGCCTTGTCTGAACACTGGCCTATTTCCTTCTGTGTTTGTTCAGCCGCACCCGCTTTGCCTGAGATACTCCTGGCCACTCCGGAGTTAACTCTGATGCTGGTTAGCTGGTCTGGTCAGGTTGCTCTTGCCTGAGGTGTTCTGAGGAGATTAGGGGTCTGGTCGAATCAGCTGCTGCACTGGCCCCCTGGTCTCCTATATAGTGTCTGCCAGCCGGCCTCTCACTGCCGGATAATGAGCGCTTCTCTGCCGGCCTCTCACTGCCGGATATTGATCTTGTCTCTGCCTCTCACTGCCGGATAATGAGCGCTTCTCTGCCGGCCTCTCACTGCCGGATATTGATCTTGTCTCTGCCTCTCACTGTCGGATAATGAGCGCTTCTCTGCCGGCCTCTCACTGCCGGATATTGATCTTGTCTCTGCCTCTCACTGCCGGATATTGATCTAGTATCTGCCTCTCACTGCCGGATATTGATCTTGTCTCTGCCTCTCACTGCCGGATATTGATCGTGTCTCTGCCTCTCACTGCCGGATATTGATCGTGTCTCTGCCTCTCACTGCCGGATATTGATCTAGTCTCTGCCGGCCTCTCACTGCCGGATATTGGGCGCCTCTCTGCCTCTCACTGTCGGATATTGATCGCGTCTCTGCCGGCCTCTCACTGCCGGATAATGAGCGCGTCTCTGCCGGCCTCTCACTGCCGGATAATGAGCGCTTCTCTGCCGGCCTCTCACTGCCGGATAATGAGCGCTTCTCTGCTGGCCTCTCACTGCCGAATATTGATCTAGTCTCTGCCTCTCACTGCAGATAATGATCTAGTCTCTGCCGGCCTCTCACTGCCGGATAATGATCTAGTCTCTGCCTCTCACTGCCGGATAATGATCTAGTATCTGCCTCTCACTGCCGGATAATGATCTACTCTCTGCCTCTCACTGCCGGATAATGATCTAGTCTCTGCCTCTCACTGCCGGATATTGATCTAGTCTCTGCCTCTCACTGCCGGATAATGATCTAGTCTCTGCCTCTCACTGCCGGATATTGATCTAGTCTCTGCCTCTCACTGCCGGATAATGAGCGCTTCTCTGCCGGCCTCTCACTGCCGGATATTGATCTAGTCTCTGCCTCTCACTGCCGGATAATGATCTAGTCTCTGCCTCTCACTGCCGGATATTGATCTAGTCTCTGCCTCTCACTGCCGGATAATGAGCGCTTCTCTGCCGGCCTCTCACTGCCGGATATTGATCGTGTCTCTGCCGGCCTCTCACTGCCGGATATTGATCTAGTTGCAGTGTCCCAGAACATGCAGACTACTACTCCTATTATGGCCATTTCTCTTGCTGTGTCCATGCCTGTTCTGGTAAGTGTTTGCACTGCAACTGCTGCTGGTTTTCCCCTAGTATTCTCTGGTAATGTGCATTCTCATGTGTATTCTCATGTATTCCTGTGTATTATTGCATTGTACAGTGGTATGCAAGGCTGTTGATCACGTGACCTGTAACCATGGTTCCTCCAATGGCCGACTAGCTCTGGCCAGGAACAACCATGTGACCTCCCACTTCCTCCTAACAAGTTAGTCTTCCCCCTGCTTCCAAGCAAGTAGGTTGTGTGTGTCGTCCCTCTCCTGCCTCAGAGGAGTTGTGGATCGAGCGCTCTGCTGTATTCAAGTCTTCGGCTGTTTCTGCCTGCTCAAGTGACCGGAGTCTTCTCTCTCATCTGGGTGTCATTCCGTTATCTCTCCTCATCGCTGCAAGGATTCACAGCAAGTATTATTCTCAGGCTAATCCACCCAGCAACGCTATTTCTCTCCTACTCCTACTCCCATCATCCGGCACGTATTCTCACAGCCTATGCAGCACCACTCCTGCTTTATTTGTCAAAGCCTGCTATATACCCGGTTGTATCCGGACAGAACTGTTGCTACTAGTTACCTCATCTATAATAAAACCGCTGTTACTGAACCCTGGCATTGGTGTCCACTAACTGGTGCCCTGACTAAGTGCAGCGAAGAATCGCATGCCCATCATCACCCGCAGATTCCACAGACCGGCCCTACAGCTGTGCCACCCTCAGGCCTATACCGTGACAAGTATAACCCCTGCAGCTGCCCCGGTCATTGCCCGCTCATAACACCAGCACTGCGGAAGTGGCCCCCAGGGGCCAGGGCTTCGCATTTTTGGCGTCACGAACAGGATACAGACTGTGTTGTGCCAACTGTCAGTGCCCCCAGAACTGTACTGAAACCCCCTAGAGACTTTGCTGATTGCTATGGGGTTGATTGAAGTGTTCCGGGCCCTAAACTGTACACAAGATGGCTGCCGTCTTCTCCAATTCCTGCTGCACCATACCCCGGTGAGGAGGGGGTTAACAGCCATGCTGCCAAAGCGCGGGAATCGCCCGGCGCCATAGACTTTCCATTGACTGCTCCTGGTTGGCTGCCTGGGCCGGATGACGTCACTGTTGCTGGGCAGATTCTGGAACCTGATCCTCCAGCCTGGCGCTCCTCCCATTCCTGCTACAAGTTCCGGCCAGAGCGTGACAAGATGGCGGCCCCCGAGAAACGTTTGCCTGCAGCCGCAGCACCAGTGATGCCGGAGCTGCCAGAGAGCAATCCTGCCTGCCTGCTAGCACCGCTCCCATCCTACAGCGACACCAGCTGGACCGCTGCCCCGTCGGACGACGGAAGTCTTCGCCGGGCCTTCATCCTGGCTTCTGCTGATCAGAATGAGGGGCCCATACCTGAGACCAGCATTTCTCCGGGACCCGGTCACTCGCTTCTTGTACCGGAGGGTCCTCATCACCGGACAGCGAGCAGATTGTAAGTGGACCGACTCTGTTGTCCTCAGTCCCTGGCCCTAAAGGGGAGAACTCTTCTAAGGCCTTCATATCCCAGGGTCTGTGGCGGCCTCCAGGGCGTGATTCGCCGCCCCTGCCGCAATTGATGCTCGGGCCTGGGCCTAAGATTATGCAGCTGATCGAGGACATTCAGCAGGCCCTCGCTGCCCTGTCGCCTGCCACTACAGCTGCCACCGCTATGCCTAGCGCTACTCCTGCAGCTTCCACTACAGCGGGCCCGTCTACTACTACAGTCCCCTCTACTGCCCCCACTGCTGTGGCTAAGGCTGCCTCTTCTACCACGACCGTCACCTATCATGTGGCCCCCATCATCTCTCCTATCACCACGGTGACGCCCAGCATTGTAGTCACTACGGCATCCAGTGATGCTTCTGCTCCAGGCCCTTCACGCTATCGCTATCCGTGGAAGAAGAACAAGAAGAAGCCTACTCAGGGTCCTCCAGGACATTTCTGCTAAGTATCCTTACAGAGACCAGAGCCCTTAAACTGTTTTGTTGTCTGTTTTGTTCCAGTTCCTGCAACGTTCAAGGTTCGTGCCTGGTCCTCCTAACCAAGTTCCCTGTACTAACCAGCCATGAGCTGATGGACACTTACAGTAACAAAAGGTTCTCTAGTGCCTGTCCCAGAGCCTTTACATGGACGATGTCTAATTGCCTAAAAGAGACTCTACCTCACAGAGACACTTAACCCATTCCTTCCTAATGCACTTTCCTGTGATTGTGTGTTCCACACAGGGTATTATTGCACTTATTTCATTATTGCACTTATTGTACTATTGTATTCCAGTGTTATCGTAGTCTTTGTATTTCCTCCTCTGAGTAAGCACAAGGTTACATAGATTGCCTCAGAGTAGAGCGCCTCTTTTGTAGAACAGTATATTTTCCAGTGTCTAAGTCAGATAGCTCCTCCTCTGAGTAAGAGAAGTCAGTATATATATATACCTCAGAGAAAGTCCAGTTTATGTAGGAGTGTATTTTCTCATCCAGTCTCATTATTGTGTATTATTATTATATCTACAGCTGGAAAGATTTAGTTGAGCCAGTTCGTATGCAGATTTTTCTCAGATTTTCATTCAGATTTCTCTCAGATTTTCATTCAGAGTCATGTGAGCCAGTTCTCCTCCAGACCTCGCAGTATTTGTTGTCCCTTGTGTTTCCCTTCCTTTTGTTTCCAGTATTTGTTCGCCTCTGTCTTGTCCCAACACAGTAGTTATCACACATAGTCATACCTAACCTTCACACTGGTCCATACATATCGCACCTTGGATACCTTTTCGTGTGTTTGGCCTGTGGAGTGCTTGTGTGTGTGATTGAGTGGTATGAAAGGGAGCTCCCCATGTATGTTTGCTTTTATTATTTTGTTCTATTCTCTTCCAGGTATCCAAGACATTTCACAAACACGCCAAGATAGTACACAGGTCTTCACGTTCTCCTCCAGTAGGGTAACACATTTAACAGAAAACCTACTGTCTAACTGGCTGGAATATGGAGGGTCACCCGCCAGCAGTTAAGTTGTCCTGGCTTACACGTCAGATGGTTCACGCACTAGCTACCTGGTCGCCAGAGTACGTTAGGCACCCCTAGGTGAAGTCCTGCCACTAGGGTTTCTCCTTCTCTCTCTCTTTTCACCTGTGCCTTGGGCGTGGGAAACCCACACCTCATCACACTCACTCTCATCATTCATTCCTGTTGTTTGATTGTCCAGTCTATTCATGGTTGCTGCCTTCTAGATTCGCCGAGGTCGGCTCAAACTTGCTAGGGAGGTATGCAGTGTCCCAGAACATGCAGACTACTACTCCTATTATGGCCATTTCTCTTGCTGTGTCCATGCCTGTTCTGGTAAGTGTTTGCACTGCAACTGCTGCTGGTTTTCCCCTAGTATTCTCTGGTAATGTGCATTCTCATGTGTATTCTCATGTATTCCTGTGTATTATTGCATTGTACAGTGGTATGCAAGGCTGTTGATCACGTGACCTGTAACCATGGTTCCTCCAATGGCTGACTAGCTCTGGCCAGGAGCAACCATGTGACCTCCCACTTTCTCCTAACAAGTGAGTCTTCCCCCTGCTTCCAAGCAAGGAGGATGTGTGTCGTCTCTCTCCTGCCTCAGAGGAGTTGGGCTTCTTCTCTGCAGCTCCCACTTCACCACTAGAAGTGTGGATCAGGTGCTCTGCTGTATTCAAGTCTTCGGCTGTATCTGCCTGCTCAAGTGACGGGATTCTTCTCTCTCATCTGGGTGTCATTCCGTTATCTCTCCTCATCGCTACAAGGATTCACAGCAAGTATTATTCTCAAGCTAATCCACCCAGCAACGCTATTTCTCTCATACTCCTACTCCCATCATCCGGCACGTATTCTCACAGCCTATGCAGCACCACTCCTGCCTTATTTGTCAAAGCCTGCTATATACCCGGTTGCATCCGGACAGAACTGTTGCTACTAGTTACCTCATCTATAATAAAACCGCTGTTACTGAACCCTGGCATTGGTGTCCACTAACTGGTGCCCTGACTAGGTGCAGCGAAGAATCGCATGCCCATCATCACCCGCAGATTCCACAGACCGGCCCTACAGCTGTGCTGCCCTCAGGCCTATACCGTGACAAGTATAACCCCTGCAGCTGCCCCGGTCATTGCCCGCTCATAACACCAGCACTGCGGAAGTGGCCCCCAGGGGCCAGGGCATCGCATAGTCTCTGCCTGCCTCTCACTGCCGGATAATGATCTAGTCTCTGCCTCTCACTGCCGGATAATGATCTAGTCTCTGCCTCTCACTGCCGGATAATGATCTAGTCTCTGCCTCTCACTGCCGGATAATGATCTAGTCTCTGCCTCTCACTGCCGGATATTGATCTAGTCTCTGCCTCTCACTGCCGGATAATGATCTAGTCTCTGCCTCTCACTGCCGGATATTGATCGCGTCTCTGCCGGCCTCTCACTGCCGGATATTGATCTAGTCTCTGCCTCTCACTGCCGGATATTGATCTAGTCTCTGCCTCTCACTGCCGGATATTGATCGCGTCTCTGCCTCTCACTGCCGGATATTGATCGCGTCTCTGCCGGCCTCTCACTGCCGGATATTGATCTAGTCTCTGCCTCTCACTGCCGGATATTGACCGCGTCTCTGCCGGATATTGATCTAGTCTCTGCCTCTCACTGCCGGATATTGAGCGCGTCTCTGCCGGCCTCTCACTGCCGGATATTGATCTAGTCTCTGCCGGCCTCTCACTGCCGGATATTGATCTAGTCTCTGCCTCTCACTGCCGGATAATGATCTAGTCTCTGCCTCTCACTGCCGGATATTGATCTAGTCTCTGCCGGCCTCTCACTGCCGGATATTGATCTAGTCTCTGCCTCTCACTGCCGGATATTGATCTAGTCTCTGCCTCTCACTGCCGGATATTGATCTAGTCTCTGCCTCTCACTGCCGGATAATGATCTAGTCTCTGCCTCTCACTGCCGGATATTGATCTAGTCTCTGCCTCTCACTGCCGGATATTGATCTAGTCTCTGCCTCTCACTGCCGGATATTGATCTAGTCTCTGCCTCTCACTGCCGGATATTGATCTAGTCTCTGCCTCTCACTGCCGGATAATGATCTAGTCTCTGCCTCTCACTGCCGGATATTGATCTAGTCTCTGCCTCTCACTGCCGGATATTGATCTAGTCTCTGCCTCTCACTGCCGGATATTGAGCGCGTCTCTGCCTCTCACTGCCGGATATTGATCGCGTCTCTGCCTCTCACTGCCGGATATTGATCTAGTATCTGCCTCTCACTGCCGGATATTGATCTAGTCTCTGCCTCTCACTGCCGGATATTGATCTAGTCTCTGCCTCTCACTGCCGGATATTGATCTAGTCTCTGCCTCTCACTGCCGGATATTGATCTAGTCTCTGCCTGCCTCTCACTGCCGGATATTGATCTAGTCTCTGCCTCTCACTGCCGGATATTGATCTAGTCTCTGCCTGCCTCTCACTGCCGGATATTGATCTAGTCTCTGCCTCTCACTGCCGGATATTGACCGCGTCTCTGCCGGATATTGATCTAGTCTCTGCCTCTCACTGCCGGATATTGAGCGCGTCTCTGCCGGCCTCTCACTGCCGGATATTGATCTAGTCTCTGCCTCTCACTGCCGGATATTGATCTAGTCTCTGCCTCTCACTGCCGGATATTGATCTAGTCTCTGCCTGCCTCTCACTGCCGGATATTGATCTAGTCTCTGCCTCTCACTGCCGGATATTGATCTAGTCTCTGCCTGCCTCTCACTGCCGGATATTGATCTAGTCTCTGCCTCTCACTGCCGGATATTGACCGCGTCTCTGCCGGATATTGATCTAGTCTCTGCCTCTCACTGCCGGATATTGAGCGCGTCTCTGCCGGCCTCTCACTGCCGGATATTGATCTAGTCTCTGCCTCTCACTGCCGGATAATGATCTAGTCTCTGCCTCTCACTGCCGGATATTGATCTAGTCTCTGCCTCTCACTGCCGGATATTGATCTAGTCTCTGCCTCTCACTGCCGGATATTGATCTAGTCTCTGCCTCTCACTGCCGGATATTGATCTAGTCTCTGCCTCTCACTGCCGGATATTGAGCGCGTCTCTGCCTCTCACTGCCGGATATTGATCTAGTCTCTGCCGGCCTCTCACTGCCGGATATTGATCTAGTCTCTGCCTCTCACTGCCGGATATTGAGCGCGTCTCTGCCTCTCACTGCCGGATATTGATCTAGTCTCTGCCGGCCTCTCACTGCCGGATAATGATCTACTCTCTGCCTCTCACTGCCGGATATTGATCTAGTATCTGCCTCTCACTGCCGGATATTGATCTAGTCTCTGCCTCTCACTGCCGGATATTGATCTAGTCTCTGCCTCTCACTGCCGGATATTGATCTAGTCTCTGCCTCTCACTGCCGGATATTGATCTAGTCTCTGCCTCTCACTGCTGGATATTGATCTAGTCTCTGCCTCTCACTGCAGATAATGATCTAGTCTCTGCCTCTCACTGCAGATAATGATCTAGTCTCTGCCTCTCACTGCCGGATATTGATCTAGTCTCTGCTGGCCTCTCACTGCCGGATATTGATCTAGTCTCTGCCGGCCTCTCACTGCCGGATATTGATCTAGTCTCTGCCTGCTTGTGGTTCTGTTTCTTTGCTTCTCCTGGTATCCTTTGACCTCCCTTGCTTGCCGCCTGCCCCCGACCACTGTTTTCTGATTACTCTTTTGGATCCTGATTTTGTACCTTTGCTGCCAGACCATTGTGACCCGGATTCCTGACCATTCTTATTGTGTTTGTTTGTTTTGTCTTGTCTATTGTTTCACCTATCCAGGCCAGGGATCGCCGCCAAGTTGTCCGCTGCCATTTTAGGGCAGATTGTGGCAAGTAGGCGGGGACAGTGGGCGGGGCTGAGCTCAGGGCTCGCTGTCTCTGTGTCTGCAGCAGTGCCGAGGGGAAGCGGCATCCGGCCATGCTGAAACTGCTCAACCTGGGCGACATTCAGCACACTGCCGCAGAGCGAGACTTATCTGTGCCTCTCATCGCCTAACTTACACTCTTTCCCTGAAAAGAAGCTATCCCCAGGAAATAAGACCCAGTAGAGGTTTTGCTGAATTGCTAAATATAAGGCCTCCCCCGAAGGTAAGACCTAGCAAAGTTTGGAAGCATGTCCGTTGAACAGAACACCAGGGCAAGCAGCTGGGATTCTTTGTAGCCTCCACTATTGTCCCCTACCTTCACCGTCCATTGCAGAGCAGCTGCATGCAGGCCATGAAGACCGTCACTTGCCGCCAACCCTGATGTTCACTTCCACGGCCGTCACTTCACATAAATGTGCAGGCAAGGCATTAAGAGGCCTGTTTCCTGCTGCCATACCGTATGCTGTCCCTGCTGTGCTGTACTAGTGTGCTGTGGTGAGCTCCTCCTGGTGGCCAGAAGCCGCCATACCATACACTGTGTCCCTGCTGTGCTGTACAAGTATGCTGTGGTCGGAAGCGTGATGGTTGTCTTTCTTACAATGATCGTGCGGATTATCTCTCCATGTAATGGGCCCATCGAGTACTCCAGGAGGGGGGTCTTCTGTGTCCCATCCACATTGGTCCTGTTAGAGCACAAGTATCTGAAGCTGACACTAATATACAAGTGCTGTACGCTGTGTGTGCAGAGCGTTTATCACCAGCGCTCACTATTGGTTCAGCAGGGTGTTTCCTGCGGGGACTTATCTCAGGCAGACGGAGCTTTACTCCTTGTCAAACAGGTGGAAGGAAAGGAGGGGCCGACATTTCTGGAATGTTTCTTGTAATCACCTCCAGTCAGCGACTTCTTGTGCACTTCCCTCCATTCCCGTCAGTGTGCGATAGCTGCACGTGTGACTGTGTCGCCTCTTACCCTGTGTGCACTGTGCCCATCCTCCCCATACAGAATGCCGCTCATCTATGGAGACCTGAGACGCAAAGAACCCAATTCCCCCCATACGGCCAAAACTATCCATTCATCCGGGAAAACGTACGAGGAGCTGAGACAAGAAAGTGCGAGGACCGGAAGATTGTTTGAAGATGAAGATTTCCCAGCAAATGGCTCTTCACTATTCTACAGCGAGAAACCCAACATCGCCTTTGTGTGGAAACGGCCAAAGGTGAGAAATGTGAAAAGTATATAGATGTATACTGCACTAATCTGGGAGCCTATCCTCCAATACACTGCACTAATCTGGGAGCCTATCCTCCAATACACTGCACTAATCTGGGAGCCTATCCTCCAATACACTGCACTAATCTGGGAGCCTATCCTCTAATACACTGCACTAATCTGGGAGCCTATCCTCCAATACACTGCACTAATCTGGGAGCCTATCCTCCAATACACTGCACTAATCTGGGAGCCTATCCTCCAATACACTGCACTAATCTGGGAGCCTATCCTCTTATACACTGCACTAATCTGGGAGCCTATCCTCCAATACACTGCACTAATCTGGGAGCCTATCCTCTAATACACTGCACTAATCTGGGAGCCTATCCTCCAATACACTGCACTAATCTGGGAGCCTATCCTCCAATATACTGCACTAATCTGGGAGCCTATCCTCCAATATACTGCACTAATCTGGGAGCCTATCCTCCAATACACTGCACTAATCTGGGAGCCTATCCTCTAATACACTGCACTAATCTGGGAGCCTATCCTCTTATACACTGCACTAATCTGGGAGCCTATCCTCTAATACACTGCACTAATCTGGGAGCCTATCCTCCAATACACTGCACTAATCTGGGAGCCTATCCTCCAATACACTGCACTAATCTGGGAGCCTATCCTCTTATACACTGCACTAATCTGGGAGCCTATCCTCCAATACACTGCACTAATCTGGGAGCCTATCCTCCAATACACTGCACTAATCTGGGAGCCTATCCTCTAATACACTGCACTAATCTGGGAGCCTATCCTCCAATACACTGCACTAATCTGGGAGCCTATCCTCTTATACACTGCACTAATCTGGGAGCCTATCCTCCAATACACTGCACTAATCTGGGAGCCTATCCTCCAATACACTGCACTAATCTGGGAGCCTATCCTCCAATACACTGCACTAATCTGGGAGCCTATCCTCTAATACACTGCACTAATCTGGGAGCCTATCCTCTAATACACTGCACTAATCTGGGAGCCTATCCTCTAATACACTGCACTAATCTGGGAGCCTATCCTCCAATACACTGCACTAATCTGGGAGCCTATCTCTATACACTGCACTAATCTGGAGCCTATCCTCCAATACACTGCACTAATCTGGGAGCCTATCCTCCAATACACTGCACTAATCTGGGAGCCTATCCTCCAATACACTGCACTAATCTGGGAGCCTATCCTCTAATACACTGCACTAATCTGGGAGCCTATCCTCCAATACACTGCACTAATCTGGGAGCCTATCCTCTAATACACTGCACTAATCTGGGAGCCTATCCTCTAATACACTGCACTAATCTGGGAGCCTATCCTCCAATACACTGCACTAATCTGGGAGCCTATCCTCTCATACACTGCACTAATCTGGAAGCCTATCCTCCAATACACTGCACTAATCTGGGAGCCTATCCTCCAATACACTGCACTAATCTGGGAGCCTATCCTCCAATACACTGCACTAATCTGGGAGCCTATCCTCTTATACACTGCACTAATCTGGGAGCCTATCCTCTAATACACTGCACTAATCTGGGAGCCTATCCTCCAATACACTGCACTAATCTGGGAGCCTATCCTCCAATACACTGCACTAATCTGGGAGCCTATCCTCCAATACACTGCACTAATCTGGGAGCCTATCCTCCAATACACTGCACTAATCTGGGAGCCTATCCTCCAATATACTGCACTAATCTGGGAGCCTATCCTCCAATACACTGCACTAATCTGGGAGCCTATCCTCCAATATACTGCACTAATCTGGGAGCCTATCCTCCAATACACTGCACTAATCTGGGAGCCTATCCTCTAATACACTGTACTAATCTGGGAGCCTATCCTCTAATACACTGCACTAATCTGGGAGCCTATCCTCTAATACACTGCACTAATCTGGGAGCCTATCCTCCAATACACTGCACTAATCTGGGAGCCTATCCTCCAATACACTGCACTAATCTGGGAGCCTATCCTCTAATACACTGTACTAATCTGGGAGCCTATCCTCCAATACACTGCACTAATCTGGGAGCCTATCCTCCAATACACTGCACTAATCTGGGAGCCTATCCTCTAATACACTGCACTAATCTGGGAGCCTATCCTCTAATACACTGCACTAATCTGGGAGCCTATCCTCTAATACACTGCACTAATCTGGGAGCCTATCCTCCAATACACTGCACTAATCTGGGAGCCTATCCTCTAATACACTGCACTAATCTGGGAGCCTATCCTCTAATACACTGCACTAATCTGGGAGCCTATCCTCTAATACACTGCACTAATCTGGGAGCCTATCCTCTTATACACTGCACTAATCTGGGAGCCTATCCTCTTATACACTGCACTAATCTGGGAGCCTATCCTCCAATACACTGCACTAATCTGGGAGCCTATCCTCTTATACACTGCACTAATCTGGGAGCCTATCCTCTTATACACTGCACTAATCTGGGAGCCTATCCTCCAATACACTGCACTAATCTGGGAGCCTATCCTCCAATACACTGCACTAATCTGGGAGCCTATCCTCTAATACACTGCACTAATCTGGGAGCCTATCCTCCAATACACTGCACTAATCTGGGAGCCTATCCTCCAATACACTGCACTAATCTGGGAGCCTATCCACTGCACTAATCTGGGAGCCTATCCTCTTATACACTGCACTAATCTGGGAGCCTATCCTCCAATACACTGCACTAATCTGGGAGCCTATCCTCCAATACACTGCACTAATCTGGGAGCCTATCCTCTAATACACTGCACTAATCTGGGAGCCTATCCTCTTATACACTGCACTAATCTGGGAGCCTATCCTCTTATACACTGCACTAATCTGGGAGCCTATCCTCCAATACACTGCACTAATCTGGGAGCCTATCCTCCAATACACTGCACTAATCTGGGAGCCTATCCTCTAATACACTGCACTAATCTGGGAGCCTATCCTCCAATACACTGCACTAATCTGGGAGCCTATCCTCCAATACACTGCACTAATCTGGGAGCCTATCCTCTAATACACTGCACTAATCTGGGAGCCTATCCTCCAATACACTGCACTAATCTGGGAGCCTATCCTCTTATACACTGCACTAATCTGGGAGCCTATCCTTCAATACACTGCACTAATCTGGGAGCCTATCCTCTAATACACTGCACTAATCTGGGAGCCTATCCTCTAATACACTGCACTAATCTGGGAGCCTATCCTCTAATACACTGCACTAATCTGGGAGCCTATCCTCTAATACACTGCACTAATCTGGGAGCCTATCCTCCAATACACTGCACTAATCTGGGAGCCTATCCTCTTATACACTGCACTAATCTGGGAGCCTATCCTCTTATACACTGCACTAATCTGGGAGCCTATCCTCTTTACACTGCACTAATCTGGGAGCCTATCCTCCAATACACTGCACTAATCTGGGAGCCTATCCTCCAATACACTGCACTAATCTGGGAGCCTATCCTCCAATACACTGCACTAATCTGGGAGCCTATCCTCCAATACACTGCACTAATCTGGGAGCCTATCCTCTTATACACTGCACTAATCTGGGAGCCTATCCTCTTATACACTGCACTAATCTGGGAGCCTATCCTCTTATACACTGCACTAATCTGGGAGCCTATCCTCCAATACACTGCACTAATCTGGGAGCCTATCCTCCAATACACTGCACTAATCTGGGAGCCTATCCTCCAATACACTGCACTAATCTGGGAGCCTATCCTCAATACACTGCACTAATCTGGGAGCCTATCCTCCAATACACTGCACTAATCTGGGAGCCTATCCTCCAATACACTGCACTAATCTGGGAGCCTATCCTCTAATACACTGCACTAATCTGGGAGCCTATCCTCTAATACACTGCACTAATCTGGGAGCCTATCCTCCAATACACTGCACTAATCTGGGAGCCTATCCTCTTATACACTGCACTAATCTGGGAGCCTATCCTCCAATACACTGCACTAATCTGGGAGCCTATCCTCTAATACACTGCACTAATCTGGGAGCCTATCCTCCAATACACTGCACTAATCTGGGAGCCTATCCTCTTATACACTGCACTAATCTGGGAGCCTATCCTCTAATACACTGCACTAATCTGGGAGCCTATCCTCCAATACACTGCACTATGGATATGCTGCTGGAGCTTCCTACAATCTCGTCCAGTTGGCTGATAGAACTGTGTGTCATTTTATCATTCTTTAGTATCTAAACATTAGAACAGTTTATTTTTATTTATTCCCGCAGCGCATTTTCTGTTTATGGGAGCAATGACTATATTCACATGCTGAAAAAACAAGTGCTCTGCACCGGGGACTCTGCGCGAGGGACTGTATCTATATCATGCCAACAGCAGGGAAACTGTATGACTCTCTGCAGCTCTGTAATAAGGATGGGAAATAACAGAGCTGCAGAGATTCAAACAGTTTCCCCGCTCCCAGCATGATACAGATACATGATGCCGGGCAGGAAAACCGCGCAGGACAGGGACTCACAGACAGAACACCAAACATTCGAATGCAGCCTAAGGCTTCTCCGGTCACCACTTTAAGCCTTCTCCCGTCACCACTTTAGGGCTTCTCCCGTCACCACTTTAGGGCTTCTCCGGTCACCACTTTAAGCCTTCTCCCGTCACCACTTTAGGGCTTCTCCCGTCACCACTTTAGAGCTTCTCCCGTCACCACTTTAGGGCTTCTCCGGTCACCACTTTAGGGCTTCTCCCGTCACCACTTTAGGGCTTCTCCCGTCACCACTTTAGGGCTTCTCCCGTCACCACTTTAAGGCTTCTCCCGTCACCACTTTAAGGCTTCTCCGGTCACCACTTTAGGGCTTCTCCGGTCACCACTTTAGGGCTTCTCCGGTCACCACTTTAGGGCTTCTCCGGTCACCACTTTAGGGCTTCTCCCGTCACCACTTTAGGGCTTCTCCCGTCGCCACTTTAGGGCTTCTCCCGTCACCACTTTAAGGCTTCTCCGGTCACCACTTTAAGGCTTCTCCGGTCACCACTTTAGGGCTTCTCCCGTCACCACTTTAGAGCTTCTCCGGTCACCACTTTAGGGCTTCTCCGGTCACCACTTTAGGGCTTCTCCGGTCACCACTTTAGGGCTTCTCCAATCACTACTTTAAGGCTTCTCCGATCACTACTTTAAGGCTTCTCCGATCACTACTTTAAGGCTTCTCCCGTCACCACTTTAGGGCTTCTCCGGTCACCACTTTAAGGCTTCTCCGATCACTACTTTAAGGCTTCTCCCGTCACCACTTTAGGGCTTCTCCCGTCACCACTTTAGGGCTTCTCCCGTCACCACTTTAGGGCTTCTCCCGTCACCACTTTAGGGCTTCTCCCGTCACCACTTTAGGGCTTCTCCCGTCACCACTTTAAGGCTTCTCCCGTCACCACTTTAAGGCTTCTCCGGTCACCACTTTAGGGCTTCTCCCGTCACCACTTTAGGGCTTCTCCCGTCACCACTTTAGGGCTTCTCCTGTCACCACTTTAGGGCTTCTCTGGTCACCACTTTAAGGCTTCTCCGATCACTACTTTAAGGCTTCTCCGGTCACCACTTTAGGGCTTCTCCGGTCACCACTTTAGGGCTTCTCCGGTCACCACTTTAGGGCTTCTCCCGTCACCACTTTAGGGCTTCTCCCGTCACCACTTTAGGGCTTCTCCCGTCACCACTTTAGGGCTTCTCCCGTCACCACTTTAAGGCTTTTCCGGTCACCACTTTAAGGCTTCTCCCGTCACCACTTTAAGGCTTCTCCCGTCACCACTTTAGGGCTTCTCCGGTCACCACTTTAAGGCTTCTCCGATCACTACTTTAAGGCTTCTCCCGTCACCACTTTAGGGCTTCTCCCGTCACCACTTTAGGGCTTCTCCCGTCACCACTTTAGGGCTTCTCCCGTCACCACTTTAGGGCTTCTCCCGTCACCACTTTAGGGCTTCTCCCGTCACCACTTTAAGGCTTCTCCCGTCACCACTTTAAGGCTTCTCCGGTCACCACTTTAGGGCTTCTCCCGTCACCACTTTAGGGCTTCTCCCGTCACCACTTTAGGGCTTCTCCTGTCACCACTTTAGGGCTTCTCTGGTCACCACTTTAAGGCTTCTCCGATCACTACTTTAAGGCTTCTCCGGTCACCACTTTAGGGCTTCTCCGGTCACCACTTTAGGGCTTCTCCGGTCACCACTTTAGGGCTTCTCCCGTCACCACTTTAGGGCTTCTCCCGTCACCACTTTAGGGCTTCTCCCGTCACCACTTTAGGGCTTCTCCCGTCACCACTTTAAGGCTTCTCCGGTCACCACTTTAAGGCTTCTCCCGTCACCACTTTAAGGCTTCTCCCGTCACCACTTTAAGGCTTCTCCCGTCACCACTTTAGGGCTTCTCCCGTCACCACTTTAAGGCTTCTCCCGTCACCACTTTAAGGCTTCTCCCGTCACCACTTTAGGGCTTCTCCCGTCACCACTTTAAGGCTTCTCCGGTCACCACTTTAGGGCTTCTCTCGTCACCACTTTAGGGCTTCTCCGATCACTACTTTTAGGCTTCTCCGATCACCACTTTAGGGCTTCTCCGGTCACCACTTTAAGGCTTCTCCGGTCACCACTTTAAGGCTTTTCCAGTCTTACCGCTCATTCTACGATCAGTCCGCACATTCCACAGCCCATTCAGTAGAAATTCTTTGATTTACAGACCTGTCATTATCTCGGCCACTCTCGGCCACTCTCTTTCTCTGCTTGTTTTCCTGAGATGTTTCATTGTTTCTGTTGCTCGGCGTCCTCTCTCAATCATCATGCTGTGCTGCGTCTCCATAACCTTTATCCAGCATAGACGCTCCTCACAATAGTCTTCATGGGTTCCTGCCCTTATATACCATTATATACCGGGCTTTTAGGTATCTCTGAAAATACCAATAATTCCACCTATAATTATTGTTTTGAAATTGTACATCCCCATTTATAACACTGATGGCCTATCTGCAGGACGGGCCAGAAATGACTGAATAATGGGGGTGCACCGGCCCCCATACATAGTGACTGGGAGTGCACCGGCCCCCATACATAGTGACTGGGGGTGCACCGGCCCCCATACATAGTGACTGGGAGTGCACCGGCCCCCATACATAGTGACTGGGGGTGCACCGGCCCCCATACATAGTGACTGGGAGTGCACCGGCCCCCATACATAGTGACTGGGAGTGCACCGGCCCCCATACATAGTGACTGGGAGTGCACCGGCCCCCATACATAGTGACTGGGGGTGCACCGGCCCCCATACATAGTGACTGGGAGTGCACCGGCCCCCATACATAGTGACTGGGGGTGCACCGGCCCCCATACATAGTGACTGGGGGTGCACCGGCCCCCATACATAGTGACTGGGGGTGCACCGGCCCCCATACATAGTGACTGGGGGTGCTCCGGCCCCCATACATAGTGACTGGGGGTGCTCCGGCCCCCATACATAGTGACTGGGAGTGCACCGGCCCCCATACATAGTGACTGGGGGTGCACCGGCCCCCATACATAGTGACTGGGGGTGCTCCGGCCCCCATACATAGTGACTGGGGGTGCACCGGACCCCATACATAGGGACTGGGGGTGCATCGGACCCCATACATAGTTACTGGGAGTGCACCGGCCCCCATACATAGTGACTGGGGGTGCTCCGGCCCCCATACATAGGGACTGGGGGTGCATCAGCCCCCATACATAGTGACTGGGAGTGCATCGGACCCCATACATAGTGACTGGAGGTGCACCGTTCTTCATACATAGTGACTGGGGGGGTGCAACGGCAGCCATACATAGTGACTGGGGGTGCACCGGCCCCCATACATAGTGACTGGGGGTGCACCGGCGTCCATACAGCCAGACATTAACTATCCTGTACTTTTACCATCATTCTACTGCTGCCATAGTTATAGCAGGGTGGGCGGTCAAGGATTGGTGAACAGCCCGGGGCCTATGGTAAAGTTAATCCGCCCCTAAGTAACCACCACACAGCCGTTCTCTGTGTGTGTACAGGTGCCGATGCAGCCGTTCTCTGTGTGTGCAGGTGCCGGTGCAGCCGTTCTGTGTGTGTGTGTGCAGGTGCCGGTGCAGCCGTTCTCTGTGTGTGCAGGTGCCGGTGCAGCCGTTCTGTGTGTGTGTGCAGGTGCCGGTGCAGCCGTTCTGTGTGTGTGTGCAGGTGCCGGTGCAGCCGTTCTCTGTGTGTGCAGGTGCCGGTGCAGCCGTTCTCTGTGTGTGTGCAGGTGCTGGTGCAGCCGTTCTCTGTGTGTGTGCAGGTGCTGGTGCAGCCGTTCTCTGTGTGTGCAGGTGCCGGTGCAGCCGTTCTCTGTGTGTGTGCAGGTGCTGGTGCAGCCGTTCTCTGTGGGTGTGCAGGTGCCGGTGCAGCCGTTCTCTGTGTGTGCAGGTGCCGGTGCAGCCGTTCTGTGTGTGTGTTCAGGTGCCGGTGCAGCTGTTCTGTGTGTGTGTGCAGGTGCCGGTGCAGCCGTTCTGTGTGTGTGCAGGTGCCGGTGCAGCCGTTCTGTGTGTGTGCAGGTGCCGGTGCAGCCGTTCTGTGTGTGTGCAGGTGCCGGTGCAGCCGTTCTCTGTGTGTGCAGGTGCCGGTGCAGCCGTTCTCTGTGTGTGCAGGTGCTGGTGCAGCCGTTCTCTGTGTGTGCAGGTGCTGGTGCAGCCGTTCTCTGTGTGTGTGTGCAGGTGCCGGTGCAGCCGTTCTCTGTGTGTGTGCAGGTGCCGGTGCAGCCGTTCTTTGTGTGTGTGCAGGTGCCGGTGCAGCCGTTCTCTGTGTGTGCAGGTGCCGGTGCAGCCGTTCTCTGTGTGTGCAGGTGCCGGTGCAGCCGTTCTCTGTGTGTGCAGGTGCCGGTGCAGCCATTCTCTGTGTGTGTGCAGGTGCCGGTGCAGCCGTTCTCTGTGTGTGTACAGGTGCCGGTGCAGCCGTTCTCTGTGTGTGCAGGTGCCGGTGCAGCCGTTCTCTGTGTGTGCAGGTGCCGGTGCAGCCGTTCTGTGTGTGTGCAGGTGCCGGTGCAGCCGTTCTCTGTGTGTGCAGGTGCCGGTGCAGCCGTTCTCTGTGTGTGCAGGTGCCGGTGCAGCCGTTCTCTGTGTGTGTGCAGGTGCCGGTGCAGCCGTTCTCTGTGTGTGTACAGGTGCCGGTGCAGCCGTTCCCTGTGTGTGTACAGGTGCCGGTGCAGCCGTTCTCTGTGTGTGCAGGTGCCGGTGCAGCCGTTCTCTGTGTGTGCAGGTGCCGGTGCAGCCGTTCTCTGTGTGTGCAGGTGCCGGTGCAGCCGTTCTCTGTGTGTGCAGGTGCCGGTGCAGCCGTTCTCTGTGTGTGCAGGTGCCGGTGCAGCCGTTCTCTGTGTGTGTGCAGGTGCCGGTGCAGCCGTTCTCTGTGTGTGTACAGGTGCCGGTGCAGCCGTTCCCTGTGTGTGTACAGGTGCCGGTGCAGCCGTTCTCTGTGTGTGCAGGTGCCGGTGCAGCCGTTCTCTGTGTGTGCAGGTGCCGGTGCAGCCGTTCTCTGTGTGTGCAGGTGCCGGTGCAGCCGTTCTCTGTGTGTGTGCAGGTGCCGGTGCAGCCGTTCTCTGTGTGTGTGTACAGGTGCCGGTGCAGCCGTTCTGTGTGTGTGTGTGTACAGGTGCCGGTGCAGCCGTTCTCTGTGTGTGTGCAGGTGCCGGTGCAGCCGTTCTCTGTGTGTGTACAGGTGCCGGTGCAGCCGTTCTCTGTGTGTGCAGGTGCCGGTGCAGCCGTTCTGTGTGTGTACAGGTGCCGGTGCAGCCGTTCTCTGTGTGTGTGCAGGTGCCGGTGCAGCCGTTCCCTGTGTGTGTACAGGTGCCGGTGCAGCCGTTCTCTGTGTGTGCAGGTGCCGGTGCAGCCGTTCTCTGTGTGTGCAGGTGCCGGTGCAGCCGTTCTCTGTGTGTGCAGGTGCCGGTGCAGCCGTTCTCTGTGTGTGCAGGTGCCGGTGCAGCCGTTCTCTGTGTGTGTGCAGGTGCCGGTGCAGCCGTTCTCTGTGTGTGTGTACAGGTGCCGGTGCAGCCGTTCTGTGTGTGTGTGTGTACAGGTGCCGGTGCAGCCGTTCTCTGTGTGTGTGCAGGTGCCGGTGCAGCCGTTCTCTGTGTGTGTACAGGTGCCGGTGCAGCCGTTCTCTGTGTGTGCAGGTGCCGGTGCAGCCGTTCTGTGTGTGTACAGGTGCCGGTGCAGCCGTTCTCTGTGTGTGTGCAGGTGCCGGTGCAGCCGTTCTCTGTGTGTGCAGGTGCCGGTGCAGCCGTTCTCTGTGTGTGTGCAGGTGCCGGTGCAGCCGTTCTCTGTGTGTGCAGGTGCCGGTGCAGCCGTTCTCTCTGTGTGTGCAGGTGCCGGTGCAGCCGTTCTCTGTGTGTGCAGGTGCCGGTGCAGCCGTTCTCTGTGTGTGCAGGTGCCGGTGCAGCCGTTCTCTGTGTGTGCAGGTGCCGGTGCAGCCGTTCTCTGTGTGTGTACAGGTGCCGGTGCAGCCGTTCTCTGTGTGTGCAGGTGCCGGTGCAGCCGTTCTCTGTGTGTGTACAGGTGCCGGTGCAGCCGTTTTGTGTGTGTGCAGGTGCCGTTGCAGTCGTTCTCTGTGTGTGCAGGTGCCGGTGCAGCCGTTCTCTGTGTGTGTGCAGGTGTCGGTGCAGCCGTTCTCACCGATTGGCTGGTGGTTGCTCCTCCTCCTCTATATCCATGACCTGAGCTTTTTCCAGCTGATCTGTCACTAAGCAGCGAGTATCCTTAGTTGCTTGGTGATTTGTGTTGCAGATTCACTGTGAATTTTCCTCCTATACACAGAAAGTAGTATGATCGACCACAGATCCACAAGAGCATGCTGTGACTGTAAATTCAATAGTAAACGTATTACTTACTTATCAGCTGCTGTATGTCCTGCAGGAAGTGGTGGGTTCTCTCCAGTCTTCCAGGACCTATCAGCTGCTGTATGTCCTGCAGGAAGTGGTGGGTTCTCTCCAGTCTGACACAGTGCTCTCTGCTGCCACCTCTGTCCATGTCAGGAACTGTCCAGAGCAGGAGAGGTTTTCTATGGGGATTTGCTGCTACTCTGGACAGTTCCTGACATGGACAGAGGTGGCAGCAGAGAGCACTGTGTCAGACTGGAGAGAATACACCACTTCCTGCAGGACAAACAGCAGCTGATAAGTACTGGAAGACTGGAGAGAATACACCATGTCCTGCAGGACATACAGCAGCTGATAAGTACTGGAAGACTGGAGATTTTTACATAGAAGTAATTTACTAATCTGTCTAATTTTCAGACACCAGTGTCCCCCTCTGGAGTTCCCCTTTAATAAACAATACTATGGTAGCTGGTAGACCTATTGAGCAGTAACAGCATGTCATCCCGTACACGTCTGATCCATCTGTGCGGCTGATGATGGAGAAACCAGATTGGATTCATTCCTCAGTATTTGCTAAGGTTGTTGAGTGTGACCTGAGTGATAAGGTGTCACTCCGCTGTCAGCGCTCTGTACATAGGTGGGGCTCCTGCTTATGTGCAATCACACACAAATTGGCCATAAAGATAAGGAAACATACTGGTACATCAGCCAGCACGCTTCCTAACCATCCCCCTGTCCCCTCCGTCCCCTGAACATTCAGCCCGCAAAGTTAGTTTAATAGTGTCCCGCGCTGTATGCAAATTACCATCTAAGTAGTCACGGTGGGCGGGCGGCTGGTCAAGTAGTCACGGTGGGCGGGGGCTTCGTCATGTAGTCACAGGCTCCTGGGCCGCCTCCGGTGCTGTGATCCTGCCCCTCCGGGCGTGTTGTAAAGCGGCTCCTGGTGACGTCACTCGGGGGGGCGGCATTGCACATCGGCCATGCCGACGTCTTTACTAAGCTGCGCATGCGCAGTGCAGCCTGAGAAAACGCTGCTGTACTGCGCTTGCGCGGCGTAGTACAGCAGCGGCTTCACCCACTGTACTGCGCATGCGCAGCTTAGTAAAGACGTCGGCGTGCAATGCCGGCCCCCCCGAGTGACGTCACCAGGAGCCGCTTTACAACACGCCCGGAGGGGCGTGATTACAGCACCGGAGGCGGCCCAGGAGCCTGTGACTACATGACGAAGCCCCCGCCCACCGTGACTACTTAGATGGTAATTTGCATACAGCGCGGGACACTATTAAACTAACTTTGCGGGCTGAATGTTCATGGGACGGGGGGGACAGGGGGATGGTTAGGAAGCGTGCTGGCTGATGTACCAGCACGTTTCCTTATCTTTATGGCCAATTTGTGTGTGATTGGTTCCCTTTAAAGGAACTTGTCCCTATGAAGATTGTGGCAGATCTTTCCATCATTTCTAACCCTTTAAGGATACCGACAATTATCATTTTTGCAGTCTGATTTTTTTTTTTAACTTCTCACCTTTTTATAAGCCTATTGTTATTCTCCATCATTCTCCATCATTCATTCCCCGTCATTCTCCATCATTCCCCGTCAGTAGCCGACCAGTCATTCTCCTTCATTCCCCGTCAGTAGCCGACCAGTCATTCTCCATCATTCCCCGTCAGTAGCCGACCAGTCATTCTCCATCATTCCCCGTCAGTAGCCGACCAGTCATTCTCCATCATTCCCCGTCAGTAGCCGACCAGTCATTCTCCTTCATTCCCCGTCAGTAGCCGACCAGTCATTCTCCATCATTCCCCGTCAGTAGCCGACCAGTCATTCTCCATCATTCCCCGTCAGTAGCCGACCAGTCATTCTCCTTCATTCCCCGTCAGTAGCCGACCAGTCATTCTCCTTCATTCCCCGTCAGTAGCCGACCAGTCATTCTCCATCATTCCCCGTCAGTAGCCGACCAGTCATTCTCCTTCATTCCCCGTCAGTAGCCGACCAGTCATTCTCCTTCATTCCCCGTCAGTAGCCGACCAGTCATTCTCCATCATTCCCCGTCAGTAGCCGACCAGTTATTCTCCATCATTCCCCGTCAGTAGCCGACCAGTCATTCTCCATCATTCCCCGTCAGTAGCCGACCAGTCATTCTCCATCATTCCCCGTCAGTAGCCGACCAGCCATTCTCCATGCTAGGACAAATACTCTGATATTCAATTTATGGAGCATTTTGGGGTTTTTTGCTACTTTAAAATAGATACAAATGTGTAAATATAAACCTGCTTATGGGGGTAGTCTTATTTGAGCATGTTATCCCCCATCCTTAGAATCACTGACTGCCTGACCCCCACCGATCCTGAGGATGGGGCCTGATCACTGACTGCCTGACTCCCACTGATCCTGAGGATGGGGCCTGATCACTGACTGCCTGACTCCCACTGATCCTGAGAATGGGGCCTGATCACTGACTGCCTGACCCCCAACGATCCTGAGAATGGGGCCTGATCACTGACTGCCTGACCCCCAACGATCCTGAGGATGGGGCCTGATCACTGACTGCCTGACCCCCAACGATCCTGAGAATGAGGCTTGATCACTGACTGCCTGACCCCTTAAGCAAGCTGTATTAGTTAATGGCAGGCACTTAATAAGGCCTCTGGCTGCCATAGTAATTTATGGGCCCCTGGCGGCTGCATTTTCCATGGCCGCTGGAAGGAGAGTTCCCTACTATTCATGTATGGACGGTTCTCAGTCCTCCTCAGGAATTCCTGCAGCTGATCTGTTCTGTAGGACGTCACTGCGGGCCGGTCAGGTCAGTCTGCTGTACAATATATATATATACATACACACAGTGGTACCTTGGTTTAAGAGCGTTTTGGTGTAAGAGCTCACAGTTTTTCAAAATAGTGACTTGGTGTAAGAGCATTGCTTTGGTGTAAGAGCTCCCTGTATTCGGTGGGAGGGGGGATCGGGGGAGGGGCATGGTCTGCATAGCGGGGTCTACAGCCCTGTACTCTGACCCAGGAAGTCTCCCTCACCTTCCAAATCATAGCAGATCCACTTTAGGCTGGGGCTTACATCAGGGGACAGGACTGTGGGGGTAATCTCTCCATAGCTGTAACCCCTCTCTCCCGGTACAGAGAGCTGCATGTATGTGCCCACATCTGTCCTGCTCATTCCTTCCTGCTCCCTGCAGTCTCTGTCCGCCCTTGTGTTTCCCATCCTCTCCATTACTGTACAGTAACTTATAATATCACAGATTCTGCTGCTGTGTTATCAGGGTTATACAGTTACTATACATTATACACCACATGCTGCTATACTGTACAGTAACTTATATATCACATATCCAGCTGCTGTGTTATCAGGGTTATACAGTTACTATACATTATATATTACATGCTGCTATACTGTACAGTAACTTATATATCACATATCCAGCTGCTGCTGTGTTATCAGGGTTATACAGTTACTATACATTATATACCACATGCTGCTATACTGTACAGTAATATATATCACATATCCAGCTGCTGTGTTATCAGGGTTATACAGTTACTATACATTATATATTACATGCTGCTATACTGTACAGTAACTTATATATCACATATCCAGCTGCAGTGTTATCAGGGTTATACAGTTACTATACATTATATACCACATGCTGCTATACTGTACAGTAACTTATATATCACATATCCAGCTGCTGCAGTGTTATCAGGGTTATACAGTTACTATACATTATATACCACATGCTGCTATACTGTACAGTAACTTATATCACATATCCAGCTGCTGTGTTATCAGTGTTATACAGTTACTATACATTATACACCACATGCTGCTATACTGTACAGTAACTTATATATCACATATCCAGCTGCTGTGTTATCAGGGTTATACAGTTACTATACATTATATACCACATGCTGCTATACTGTACAGTAACTTATATATCACATATCCAGCTGCTGTGTTATCAGGGTTATACAGTTACTATACATTATATACCACATGCTGCTATACTGTACAGTAACTTATATATAACATATCCAGCTGCTGTGTTATCAGGGTTATACAGGTACTATACATTATATATCACATGCTGCTATACTGTACAGTAACTTATATATCACATATCCAGCTGTTGTGTTATCAGGGTTATACAGTTACTATACATTAAATACCACATGCTGATTCTTATACTGTACAGTAACTTATATATCACATATCCAGCTGCTGCTGTGTTATCAGGGTTATACAGTTACTATACATTATACACCACATGCTGCTATACTGTACAGTAACTTATATATCACATATCCAGCTGCTGTGTTATCAGGGTTATACAGTTACTATACATTATATACCACATGCTGATTCTTATACTGTACAGTAACTTATATATCACATATCCAGCTGCTGCTGTGTTATCAGGGTTATACAGTTACTATACATTATATACCACATGCTGATTGCTATACTGTACAGTAACTTATATATCACATATCCAGCTGCTGCTGTGTTATCAAGGTTATACAGTTACTATACATTATATACCACATGCTGATTGCTATACTGTACAGTAACTTATATATCACATATCCAGCTGCTGTGTTATCAGGGTTATACAGTTACTATACATTATATACCACATGCTGCTATACTGTACAGTAACTTATATATCACATATCCAGCTGTTGCTGTGTTATCAGGGTTATACAGTTACTATACATTATATACCACATGCTGATTGCTATACTGTACAGTAACTTATATATCACATATCCAGCTGCTGCTGTGTTATCAGGGTTATACAGTTACTATACATTATACACCACATGCTGCTATACTGTACAGTAACTTATATATCACATATCCAGCTGCTGTGTTATCAGGGTTATACAGTTACTATACATTATACACCACATGCTGATTGCTATACTGTACAGTAACTTATATATCACATATTCAGCTGCTGTGTTATCAGGGTTATACAGTTACTATACATTATATACCCCATGCTGCTATACTGTACAGTAACTTATATATCACATATTCAGCTGCAGTGTTATCAGGGTTATACAGTTACTATACATTATATACCACATGCTGCTATACTGTACAGTAACTTATATATCACAGATTCTGCTGTTTCTCATTGTTTTATCTCTTCTACATGTTGTTCAGAATAATAATCACTATATTTAGGGCTGGGGAAATTTGCTTTGGTGTAAGAGTGGATTTGGATTACAAGCGATGTTCTGGAACGAATTATGCTCCTAATCCAAGGCACCTCTGTGTGTGTGTGTGTGTGTGTGTGTATATATATATATATATATATATATATATATATATATACACACACACGTTATATACATTATATTATAAAACATCAGGAGCAATCAGTAATGGAGTGAGGAGTTCACCCGCACGTACAGCAAAGCTCTAAAGTAGGACCCCGGCCACAATGCTGGAATCTACAGGACACTACAGACAGAATCATGTCCCCTGAGGCCAACACTGACGAGTTTAGAAACCAGACGGGGGAGATTTTCTGCTGGTTTTGCTGCTATCAGGTGACAGCCGGACAGTATTTGCCTAGAAGGCGGAGAAGCTGTCGCCGAGTCCTGTTTGTCCGGCTTTATCTCTTTGTTATGACTCATTTTATGGCCAGAATCCCCGTACAGTGTATACGGCCTGGAATCCCCGTACAGTGTATACGGCCTGGAATCCCCGTACAGTGTATACGGCCTGGAATCCCCGTACAGTGTATACGGCCTGAAATCCCCGTACAGTGTATACGGCCTGGAATCCCCGTACAGTGTATACGGCCTGGAATCCCCGTACAGTGTATACGGCCTGGAATCCCCGTACAGTGTATACGGCCTGGAATCCCCGTACAGTGTATACGGCCTGGAATCCCCGTACAGTGTATACGGCCTGGAATCCCCGTACATGTCTCCATTGTCTATTTTGCTGTTTCTTACCTGGCGGTCGCTCCCGGTTGCTATTTGTTGCCCCATCATGTGTCATGGACTCCTATACACTGACCCCGGTAGTATCCCCCCCCATCATGTGTCATGGACTCCTATACACTGACCCCGGTAGTATCCCCCCCCCCATCATGTGTCATGGACTCCTATACACTGACCCCGGGTGTATCCCCCCCCCCATCATGTGTCATGGACTCCTATACACTGACCCCGGGTGTATCCCCCTCCCCCCCCATCATGTGTCATGGACTCCTATACACTGACCCCAGTAGTATCCCCCCCCATCATGTGTCTTGGACTCCTATACATTGACCCCGGGTGTATCCCCCCCCATCATGTGTCATGGACTCCTATACATGGACCCCGGTAGTATCCCCCCCCCCATTATATGTCATGGACTCCTATACACTGACCCCGGTAGTATCCCCCCCCCCATCATGTGTCATGGACTCCTATACACTGACCCCGGGTGTATCCCCCCCCCATCATGTGTCATGGACTCCTATACACTGACCCCGGGTGTATCCCCCTCCCCCCCCATCATGTGTCATGGACTCCTATACACTGACCCCAGTAGTATCCCCCCCCATCATGTGTCTTGGACTCCTATACATTGACCCCGGGTGTATCCCCCCCCATCATGTGTCATGGACTCCTATACATGGACCCCGGTAGTATCCCCCCCCCCATTATATGTCATGGACTCCTATACACTGACCCCGGTAGTATCCCCCCCCATCATGTGTCATGGACTCCTATACACTGACCCCGGTACTATCCCCCTCCCCCCATTATATGTCATGGACTCCTATACACTGACCCCGGGTGTATCCCCCTCCCCCCCATCATGTGTCATGGACTCCTATACACTGACCCCGGTAGTATCCCCCTCCCCCCATTATATGTCATGGACTCCTATACACTGACCCCGGTAGTATCCCCCCCCCATCATGTGTCATGGACTCCTATACACTGACCCCGGGTGTATCCCCCCCCCCATCATGTGTCATGGACTCCTATACACTGACCCCGGGTGTATCCCCCTCCCCCCATTATAGGTCATGGACTCCTATACACTGACCCCAGGTGTATCCCCCCCCATCATGTGTCATGGACTCCTATACACTGAGCCCGGTAGTATCCCCCCCCCCCATCATGTGTCATGGACTCCTATACACTGACCCCGGTAGTATCCCCCCCCCCCATCATGTGTCATGAACTCCTATACACTGACCCCGGGTGTATCCCCCTCCCCCCATTATAGGTCATGGACTCCTATACACTGACCCCAGGTGTATCCCCCCCCCCATCATGTGTCATGGACTCCTATACACTGACCCCGGGTGTATCCCCCTCCCCCCATTATAGGTCATGGACTCCTATACACTGACCCCAGGTGTATCCCCCCCCATCATGTGTCATGGACGCCTATACACTGACCCCGGTAGTATCCCCCCCCATCATATGTCATGGACAACTATACACTGACCCCAGGTGTATCTCCCCCCCCCATCATGTGTCATGGACTCCTATACACTGACCCCAGGTGTATCTCCCCCCCCCATCATGTGTCATGGACTCCTATACACTGACCCCGGTAGTATCCCCCCCCCCCATCATGTGTCACGGACTCCTATACACTGACCCCGGGTGTACCCCCCCCCCCCATCATGTGTCATGGACTCCTATACACTGACCCCGGGTGTACCCCCCCCCCCATCATGTGTCATGGACTCCTATACACTGACCCCGGGTGTATCCCCCCCCCCATCATGTGTCATGGACTCCTATACACTGACCCCGGTAGTATCCCCCCCCCATCATGTGTCATGGACTCCTATACACTGACCCCGGGTGTATCCCCCCCCCCCATCATGTGTCATGGCCTCCTATACACTGACCCCGGGTGTACCCCCCCCCCCATCATGTGTCATGGACTCCTATACACTGACCCCGGGTGTATCCCCCCCCCCCATCATGTGTCATGGACTCCTATACACTGACCCCGGGTGTATCCCCCTCCCCCCATCATGTGTCATGGACTCCTATACACTGACCCCAGGTGTATCCCCCCCCCCCCCATCATGTGTCATGGACTCCTATACACTGACCCCGGGTGTACCCCCCCCCCATCATGTGTCATGGACTCCTATACACTGACCCCGGTACTATCCCCCTCCCCCATTATATGTCATGGACTCCTATACACTGACCCCGGGTGTATACCCCTCCCCCCCATCATGTGTCATGGACTCGTATACACTGACCCCGGTAGTATCCCCCCCCATCATGTGTCATGGACTCCTATACACTGACCCCGGTAGTATCCCCCCCCCATCATGTGTCATGGACTCCTATACACTGACCCCGGGTGTATCCCCCCCCCATCATGTGTCATGGACTCCTATACACTGACCCCGGTAGTATCCCCCCCCCATCATGTGTCATGGACTCCTATACACTGACCCCGGTAGTATCCCCCTCCCCCCATTATATGTCATGGACTCCTATACACTGACCCCGGTAGTATCCCCCTCCCCCCATTATATGTCATGGACTCCTATACACTGACCCCGGTAGTATCCCCCCCCCATCATGTGTCATGGACTCCTATACACTGACCCCGGGTGTATCCCCCCCCATCATGTGTCATGGACTCCTATACACTGACCCCGGGTGTATCCCCCTCCCCCCATTATAGGTCATGGACTCCTATACACTGACCCCAGGTGTATCCCCCCCCATCATGTGTCATGGACTCCTATACACTGACCCCAGGTGTATCCCCCCCCATCATGTGTCATGGACTCCTATACACTGACCCCGGGTGAATCCCTCCCCATCATGTGTCATGAACTCCTATACACTGACCCCGGGTGTATCCCCCCCCCATCATGTGTCATGGACTCCTATACACTGACTCCGGGTGTATCTCCCCCCCCCCCATCATGTGTCATGGACTCCTATACACTGACCCCGGGTGTATCCCCCCCCCCCCATCATGTGTCATGGACTCCTATACACTGACCCCGGTAGTATCCCCCCCCATCATGTGTCATGGACTCCTATACACTGACCCCGGGTGTATCCCCCCCCCATCATGTGTCATGGACTCCTATACACTGACCCCGGTAGTATCCCCCTCCCCCCATCATGTGTCATGGACTCCTATACACTGACCCCGGTAGTATCCCCCCCCATCATGTGTCATGGACTCCTATACACTGACCCCGGGTGTATCCCCCTCCCCCCCCCATCATGTGTCATGGACTCCTATACACTGACCCCGGGTGTATCCCCCCCCCATCATGTGTCATGGACTCCTATACACTGACCCCGGTAGTATCCCCCTCCCCCCATCATGTGTCATGGACTCCTATACACTGACCCCGGTAGTATCCCCCCCCATCATGTGTCATGGACTCCTATACACTGACCCCGGGTGTATCCCCCTCCCCCCCATCATGTGTCATGGACTCCTATACACTGACCCCGGGTGTATCCCCCCCCCATCAGGTGTCATGGACTCCTATACACTGACCCCGGTAGTATACCCCCCCCCATCATGTGTCATGGACTCCTATACACTGACCCCGGGTGTATCCCCCCCCCATCATGTGTCATGGACTCCTATACACTGACCCCGGGTGTATCCCCCCCCATCATGTGTCATGGACTCCTATACACTGACCCCGGGTGTATCCCCCTCCCCCCATTATAGGTCATGGACTCCTATACACTGACCCCAGGTGTATCCCCCCCCATCAGGTGTCATGGACTCCTATACACTGACCCCGGGTGAATCCCTCCCCATCATGTGTCATGGACTCCTATACACTGACCCCGGGTGTACCCCCTCCCCCCATTATAGGTCATGGACTCCTATACACTGACCCCGGTAGTATCCCCCTCCCCCCATCATGTGTCATGGACTCCTATACACTGACCCCAGGTGTATCCCCCCCCCATCATGTGTCATGGACTCCTATACACTGACCCCAGGTGTATCCCCCCCCCATCATGTGTCATGGACAACTATACACTGACTCCGGGTGTATCTCCCCCCCCCCCCATCATGTGTCATGGACTCCTATACACTGACCCCGGGTGTATCCCCCCCCCCATCATGTGTCATGGACTCCTATACACTGACCCCGGTAGTATCCCCCCCCATCATGTGTCATGGACTCCTATACACTGACCCCGGGTGTATCCCCCCCCCATCATGTGTCATGGACTCCTATACACTGACCCCGGTAGTATCCCCCTCCCCCCATCATGTGTCATGGACTCCTATACACTGACCCCGGTAGTATCCCCCCCCATCATGTGTCATGGACTCCTATACACTGACCCCGGGTGTATCCCCCTCCCCCCCCATCATGTGTCATGGACTCCTATACACTGACCCCGGGTGTATCCCCCCCCCATCATGTGTCATGGACTCCTATACACTGACCCCGGGTGTATCCCCCCCCCATCAGGTGTCATGGACTCCTATACACTGACCCCGGTAGTATCCCCCCCCCCCATCATGTGTCATGGACTCCTATACACTGACCCCAGTAGTATCCCCCCCCATCATGTGTCATGGACTCCTATACACTGACCCCAGTAGTATCCCCCCCCCATCAGGTGTCATGGACTCCTATACACTGACCCCGGTAGTATCCCCCCCCCCCCATCATGTGTCATGGACTCCTATACACTGACCCCGGTAGTATCCCCCCCCATCATGTGTCATGGACTCCTATACACTGACCCCAGTAGTATCCCCCCCCATCATGTGTCATGGACTCCTATACACTGACCCCAGTAGTATCCCCCCCCATCATGTGTCATGGACTCCTATACACTGACCCCGGTAGTATCCCCCCCCCCCATTATATGTCATGGACTCCTATACACTGACCCCGGGTGTATCCCCCCCCCATCATGTGTCATGGACTCCTATACACTGACCCCGGGTGTATTCCCCTCCCCCCATCATGTGTCATGGACTCCTATACACATGGATTCTCGTCATGTTCTCTGTAAGGTAAATTTCCTGCCAAGATGGTTCATAAAAGCAAAGTACAAGATTGTAAATTCTTACACACCCAAACCCTATCACATTACATTTACTTTCTACAGTGCAGATGAGCCTGATCCCCCCAATCTCCCTGATCCCCCCTGATCTCCCCTGATCTCCCCTAATCCCCCTGATCCCCCCGATCTCCCTGATCCCCCCTGATCTCCCCTGATCTCCCCTAATCCCCCTGATCCCCCCGATCTCCCTGATCTCCCCTGATCTCCCTGATTTCCCCTGATCCCCCCGATCTCCCTGATCCCCCCTGATCTCCCCTGATCTCCCCTAATCCCCCTGATCCCCCCGATCTCCCTGATCTCCCCTGATCTCCCTGATTTCCCCTGATCCCCCCGATCTCCCTGATCCCCCCTGATCTCCCCTGATCTCCCCTAATCCCCCTGATCCCCCCCCGATCTCCCTGATTTCCCCTGATCTCCTCTGATCCCCCCCGATCTCCCTGATCTCCCCTGATCTCCCATGATCTCCCCTGATCCCCCCCAATCCAGGGCCGTCTTATCCATTGGGCAGGGTAGGCGGCTGCCCGGGGGCCCTTGCGTCCTAGGGGGCCCCTGCCCTCTGTCACCTGTATTTTTAGCTTTATAAGACGCACTTATAAAACTAAGTGCGTCCTATAAAGCGACGACGGCTCCCAAGCAGGGCTGAGCACCGCAAGGAAGCCGTCCCGCCCGCCCCCTGTATTGCCGCTCACTAAGCATATGCATAGTGAGCGGCCCTGAGCCACCCCCTCCGCCCGCCCCTTCTATCGCTTCTCAGCTGACAGCCGATCAGAAGCCCAGGAAAGTGCAATGAGCAGCACTTTCCTGGGCTTCTGATCGACTCAGCTAAGCGGCGATAGAAGGGGCGGGCGGTCCAGGAACTCACCCGTCCGGCGGCCCCAGCAGCTCCTCTCCCATCAGCGCACTCCCATCATCCTCCGGCACAGGCAGCGGGGTACAGAGACGCTGCCTGTGTCCCGGATGTGTCATGCAGCCGGACACTTCCGCACAGGCAGTCTCTCTGTACCCCGCTGCCTGTGCCGCGGGAGTCGGGAGTGCGCGCTGCCGGGAGACATCAGCTGCTGGGGCCGCCGGACGGGTGAGTAACTGGTTTGTTGTTTTGGGGGGCACTGGCTACTATGGGGGGCACTGGCTACTATGGGGGGCACTGGCTACTATGGGGAGCACTGGCTACTATGAGGGGCACTGGCTACTATGGGGGCACTGGCTACTATGAGGGGCACTGGCTACTATGGGGGGCACTGGCTACTATGGGGGGCACTGGCTACTATGGGGAGCACTGGCTACTATAAGGGGCACTGGCTACTGTGGGGGGCACTGGCTACTGTGGGGGGCACTGGCTACTGTGGGGGGGCACTGGCTACTATGGGGGGCACTGGCTACTATGGGGAGCACTGGCTACTATGGGGGGCACTGGCTACTATGAGGGGCACAGACTACTATGGGGGGCACTGGCTACTATGGGGGCACTGACTACTATGGGGGCACTGGCTACAAGGGGGCACTGGCTACTATGGGGGGCACTGGCTACTATGTGGGCACTGGCTAATATGGGGGGCACTATATCGGGGGATTGGCTACTATGGGGGGCACTATATGGGGGGATTGGCTACTATGGGGGGATTGGCTACTATGGGGGGCACTATATGGGGGGATTGGCTACTATGGGGGGATTGGCTACTATGGGGGGCACTATATGGGGGGCACTATATGCAAAGATGTGGGGGATTTGATGGTGGCGGTTGGGGGGGGCCAATTCGCACCTCTGCCCAGGGGCCCATAATACTGTTAAGACGGCCCTGCCCCAATCTCCCTGATTTCCCCCGATCTCCCCCGATCTCCCCTGATCTCCCCTGATCTCCCCCGATCTCCCCCGATCTCCCCCGATCTCCCCTGATCTCCCATGATCTCCCCCGATCTCCCCCGATCTCCCCTGATCTCCCCCGATCTCCCCCAATCTCCCTGATTTCCCCCAATCTCCCCCGATCTCCCCTGATCTCCCCTGATCTCCCCCGATCTCCCCCGATCTCCCCCGATCTCCCCCGATCTCCCCTGATCTCCCATGATCTCCCATGATCTCCCATGATCCCCCCCGATCTTCCTGAATTCCCCTGATCTCCCCGATCTTCCTGATTTCCCCCGATCTCCCCCAGTCACACAGGCCGTATTTACCCTCCCGCCACAGTGGCGGCTGCAGCCAGGCAGGAGAGACTTGTGCAAAGCTTCTTCCCATTTGTGACAGGTTGCTGGTCAGGGCTGTGTCAGTGCCGGGGGGGGGATGCAGGGGGTCTATCCTCTATCCCCCCCCTGGGGAGGAGCCGCTGCCTCTATTCTGCATTGCTGGGACATATGTTGTATCTGACATCTATAGCAGCGTCGTATACAGTAAATATATATCTGCTATATCCTTATATACATATATCTGCTATATCCTTATATATATCTGCTATATCCTTATATATATATCTGCTATATCCTTATATACATATATCTGCTATATCCTTATATATATCTGCTATATCCTTATATATATATCTGCTATATCCTTATATATATATCTGCTATATCCTTATATATATATCTGCTATATCCTTATATATATCTGCTATATCCTTATATATATATCTGCTATATCCTTATATATATCTGCTATATCCTTATATACATATATTTGCTATATCCTTTTATCGAAGCAAGTGGAGGACAGCATCATCTTCAAAGTATTATGACTTTATTGTGCCAATCTGCATAACAATATTCAGCTTGTGAACCCTTCATACCTTCTCAAGCTTTTAAATGGACTTTCACCACAGATAGTGAGGCCCAGGCACCCTCTTGGTCAGTCTGGTGAGGCCCAGGCATCCTCTTGGTTAGTCTGGTGAGGCCCCGTCATCCTCTTGGTTAGTCTGGTGAGGCCCAGGCATCCTCTTGGTCAGTCTGGTGAGGCCCAGGCACCCTCTTGGTTAGTCTGGTGAGGCCCCGTCATCCTCTTGGTTAGTCTGGTGAGGCCCCGTCATCCTCTTGGTCAGGCTGGTGAGGCCCCGTCATCCTCTTGGTCAGTCTGGTGAGGCCCAGGCATCCTCTTGGTCAGGCTGGTGAGGCCCCGTCATCCTCTTAGTCAGTCTAATGAGGCCCAGGCACCCTCTTGGTCAGTCTGGTGAGGCCCAGGCGCCCTCTTGGTCAGTCTGGTGAGGCCCAGGCATCCTCTTGGTCAGTCTGGTGAGGCCCCGGCACCCTCTTGGTTAGTCTGGTGAGGCCCAGGCATCCTCTTGGTCAGTCTGGTGAGGCCCAGGCATCCTCTTGGTCAGTCTGGTGAGGCCCAGGCACCCTCTTGGTCAGTCTGGTGAGGCCCAGGCACCCTCTTGGTCAGTCTGGTGAGGCCCCGGCACCCTCTTGGTTAGTCTGGTGAGGCCCAGGCGCCCTCTTGGTCAGTCTGGTGAGGCCCAGGCATCCTCTTGGTTAGTCTAATGAGGCCCAGGCGCCCTCTTGGTCAGTCTGGTGAGGCCCAGGCCCCCTCTTGGTGAGTCTGGTGAGGCTCAGGCATCCTCTTGGTCAGTCTGGTGAGGCCCAGGCATCCTCTTGGTCAGTCTGGTGAGGCCCAGGCATCCTCTTGGTCAGTCTGGTGAGGCCCAGGCATCCTCTTGGTCAGTCTGGTGAGGCCCAGGCACCCTCTTGGTCAGTCTGGTGAGGCCCAGGCATCCTCTTGGTCAGTCTGGTGAGGCCCAGGCATCCTCTTGGTCAGTCTGGTGAGGCCCAGGCATCCTCTGGGTCAGTCTGGTGAGGCTCAGGAACCCTCTTGGTCAGTCTGGTGAGGCCCAGGCATCCTCTTGGTCAGTCTGGTGAGGCCCAGGCGCCCTCTTGGTCAGTCTGGTGAGGCCCAGGCATCCTCTTGGTCAGTCTGGTGAGGCCCAGGCACCCTCTTGGTCAGTCTGGTGAGGCCCAGGCGCCCTCTTGGTCAGTCTGGTGAGGCCCAGGCGCCCTCTTGGTTAGTCTAATGAGGCCCAGGCACCCTCTTGGTCAGTCTGGTGAGGCCCAGGCATCCTCTTGGTCAGTGTGGTGAGGCCCAGGCACCCTCTTGGTCAGTCTGGTGAGGCCCAGGCGCCCTCTTGGTCAGTGTGGTGAGGCCCAGGCATCCTCTTGGTCAGTCTGGTGAGGCCCAGCATCCTCTTGGTCAGTCTGGTGAGGCCCAGGCATCCTCTTGGTCAGTGTGGTGAGGCCCAGGCATCCTCTTGGTCAGGCTGGTGAGGCCCCGTCATCCTCTTGGTCAGTCTGGTGAGGCCCCGTCATCCTCTTGGTCAGTCTGGTGAGGCCCAGGCATCCTCTTGGTCAGTGTGGTGAGGCCCAGGCATCCTCTTGGTCAGTGTGGTGAGGCCCAGGCGCCCTCTTGGTCAGTCTGGTGAGGCCCAGGCGCCCTCTTGGTCAGTCTGGTGAGGCCCAGGCATTGCATTGGTCAGTTGGGTGAGGCCCAGGCATCCTCTTGGTCAGTCTGGTGACGCCCAGGCATCATCTTGGTCAGTCTGGTGAGGCCCAGGCATCCTCTTGGTCAGTTTGGTGAGGCCCAGGCATCCTCTTGGTCAGTCTGGTGAGGCCCAGGTGCCCTCTTGGTCAGTCTGGTGAGGCCCAGGCGCCCTCTTGGTCAGTCTGGTGAGGCCCAGGCACCCTCTTGGTCAGTCTGGTGAGGCCCAGGCATCCTCTTGGTCAGTCTGGTGAGGCCCAGGCACCCTCTTGGTCAGTCTGGTGAGGCCCGGGCATACTCCTGGTCAGTCTGGTGAGGCCCAGGCGCCCTCTTGGTCAGTCTGGTGAGGCCCAGGCATCCTCCTGGTCAGTCTGGTGAGGCCCAGGCATCCTCTTGGTTAGTCTGGTGAGGCCCAGGCATCATCTTGGTCAGTCTGGTGAGGCCCAGGCATCATCTTGGTCAGTCTGGTGAGGCCCAGGCATCCTCTTGGTCAGTCTGGTGAGGCCCAGGCATCCCCTTGGTCAGTCTGGTGAGGCCCAGACATCCTCTTGGTCAGTCTGGTGAGGCCTCGTCATCCTCTTGGTCAGTCTGGTGAGGCCCAGGCGCCCTCTTGGTCAGTCTGGTGAGGCCCAGGCATCCTCTTGGTCAGTCTGGTGAGGCCCAGGCACCCTCTTGGTCAGTCTGGTGAGGCCCAGGCATCCTCTTGGTCAGTCTGGTGAGGCCCAGGCATCCTCTTGGTCAGTCTGGTGAGGCCCAGGCATCCTCTTGGTCAGTCTGGTGAGGCCCTGGCATCCTCTTGGTCAGTCTGGTGAGGCCCAGGCGCCCTCTTGGTCAGTCTGGTGAGGCCCAGGCGCCCTCTTGGTCAGTCTGGTGAGGCCCAGGCATCCTCTTGGTCAGTCTGGTGAGGCCCAGGCATCCTCTTGGTCAGTCTGGTGAGGCCCAGGCACCCTCTTGGTCAGTCTGGTGAGGCCCAGGCACCCTCTTGGTCAGTCTGGTGAGGCCCAGGCGCCCTCTTGGTCAGTCTGGTGAGGCCCAGGCATCCTCTTGGTCAGTCTGGTGAGGCCCAGGCATCCTCTTTGTCAGTCTGGTGAGGCCCAGGCACCCTCTTGGTCAGTCTGGTGAGGCCCAGGCGCCCTCTTGGTCAGTCTGGTGAGGCCCAGGCGCCCTCTTGGTCAGTCTGGTGAGGCCCAGGCGCCCTCTTGGTCAGTCTGGTGAGGCCCAGGTATTGCCATGGTCTGTTGGGTGAGGCTCCAGTAGAAAAAGTTTGAGAAGCGCTGGTGTAGAGGATCAGCGTTGTAATGTTGCTGGTTTTGTACACTCTGCTTCTGTGCGGCTGTATATACTGTATATAGATATGGTTACTACCTGCTCTTCCTTTACTGCAATCGATTTTTCCAGCATCTGTGCGGCTGTATAGATCAGTATATATCAGTATATATTTGTGTATATACCGGCTCCTCCTGGCACTGCCCATTTCTCCTTCATCTGTTTGGCTGTATATATTGTTATATATCAGTATATATTTGGGTATATACCTGCTCCTCCTGGCACTGTAATAGATCCCACTGACCACCCATTTTTCCAGCATCTGTGCGGCTGTATATATCAGTATATATATATATATATACACTACCGTTCAAAAGTTTGGGGTCACCCAACCAGTTTAGTGTTTTCCATGTAGTCCCACTTCTTCACCACCAGACGTTGTGAAATGGATAGAAAATAGAGACAAGACATTGACAAGGTTAGAAATACTGATTTGTATGTGAAATAACATTGTTCTTCCATCACACTTTGCTTCCGTCCCAGAATCCTCCTTTTGCAGCAATTCCAGCATTGCACACCTTTGGCATTCTAGCTATTAATCTGTTGGGGTAAGCTGGAGAAATTGCCCCCCACGCTTCTAGAAGCAGCTCCCACAAGTTGGATTGGTTGGATGGGCACTTCTGGCGTACCATACGGTCCAGCTGCTCCCACAATGGGGTGGTGATCTGGTGACTGCGCTGGCCACTCCATTACCTATGATAGAATACCAGCTGCTGCTTCTGCTGGAAATAGTTCTTGTACAATTTGGAGGTGTTTAGGGTCATTGTCCTGTTGTAGGATGAAATTGGCTCCAACCAAGCGCTGCCCACTGGGTATGGCATGGCGGTGCAGAGTGATCGCCTTCCTTATTCACAATCCCTATTACCCTGTACAAATCTCCCACCTTACCAGCACCAACCCCAGACCATCACATGACCTCCACCATGTATAACAGATGGCGTCAGGCATTCTTCCAGCATCTTCTCATTTCTTCTGCGTCTCACAAACCTTCTTCTTTGTCATCCAAACACCTCAAACTTGGATTCATCCATCGTCCACAACACTTTTTTCCAGTCTTCCTCTGTCCAATGTCTGTGTTCTTTTGCCCATCTTAGTCTTTTTCTTTTATTGGCCAGTCTCAGATATGGCTTTTTCTTTGCCACTCTGCCCTGAAGCCCAAAATCCGGCAGCCGCCTCTTCACTGTAGATGGTGACACTGGTGTTTTGCGGGTCCTATGTAATGAAGATGCCAGTTGGGGACCTGTGAGGCGTCTGTTTCTATAACTGGAAACTCTAATGTGCTTATCTTCTTGCTTAGTTGTGCAACGTGGCCTCCCACTTCTTTTTCTACTCTGGTTAGAGCCTGTTTGTGCTGTCCTCTGAAGGGAGTAGTACACACCGTTGTAGGAAATCTTCAATTTCTTAGCAATTTCTGGCATGGAATAGCCTTCATTTCTAAGAACAAGAATAGACTGTCGAGTTTCAGATGAAAGTTCTCTTTTTCTGGCCATTTTGGGCGTTTAATTGACCCCACAAATGTGATGCTCCAGAAACACAATCTGCTCAAAGGAAGGTCAGTTTTGTAGCTTCTGTAAGGAGCTAGACTGTTTTCAGATGTGTGAACATGATTGCACAAGGGTTTTCTAATCATCAATTAGCCTTCTGAGCCAATGAGCAAACACCTTGTACCATTAGAAGACTGGAGTGATAGTTGCTGGAAATGGGCCTCTATACACCTATGTAGATATTGCCCCAAACACCAGACATTTGCAGCTAGAATAGTCACTTA
>NC_091468.1:74428520-74446020 GCF_027789765.1 Dendropsophus ebraccatus | reverse complement strand
TAGAGGGGTATAGAGGTATACAGAGGGGTATAGAAGTATACAGGGGGGTTTAGAGGTATATAGAGGGGTATAGAGGTATATAGAGGGGTATAGAGGTATACAGAAGGGTATAGATGTATACAGAGGGGTATATAGGTATATACTACAATCCTGCTCTCTACTGAGCCAAACCGTGTAAAAGGGCCAGACGACCGACAAAGGAGGAAACTCTTGTTCTTTGACTGACGGCATCTTTGAAACCCCCCAGTCTAGGGCTCTGTTCACACACTGTCTTTTTTGTTTGAGGGATGTCTTTTAGGATGTGGTTCTTACAACTGTTAATTGGCTCAAAATATTGTCCGTCTGAAAAGCCTAAACGGGTGATGTGCGTCCATGAGGGGTCACCTGACTAATCCATGGCTCACTGATAAGGCCAATCACTAATCAATAACCTTGCCCTGTCATTGCCTTCCTGCCATTGGATATGAATTTTTTTTTTTTTCTCTTTACAGGAAATTGTTAAAGACCCGGAGTTTATTTTAGGGGACGCATCGAGAACAGACGTCTGTCAGGGAGACCTTGGTATGTTTTACACTACAGTACTGTCCATATATATAACATGGCGGCTTATAGATTGGAAATGGAGAATGTAAATTATATAGAGATATATACAGAATAACACCGAACAAAACCAGCGGGGAGAACTGTGGCCTAAACTACTATTGTGGAGGTGTTCGGAGACAGGTTACAGGAGCTCTAAACTGGTGGGTGACAGCCGGAGAGGGGCTCCCTGCCGGGCATTTCCGGTAACCCAGAGCTCCTCCCTCTCCTGCGGAGGGACCACATGACCGTGCACAGAGATCAGGTCACCCCCAATACCCTGGCATCCCGAAAGTGCATCCCCCTTCATACTACCGGCAGTGCATCAGTCATGTGCAGAAGAAGGAGGGCAGCCCTGGAGCTCCTACATGGTGACGTTCTCCCACTGCAGGCAAGCCAGCGCTCAGTTGCATAGAAGACAAACTGGCCACCTGGAGAAGGGAGGATGTCGCTGTGCACAGAGATCAGGTCACCCCCAATACAGCACTTCTACACCCTATGCAGTGTTAAGCTACTCAAGGAAGAGAACAAGTCAGAGAAACCCCAACCCACACCGTGAACAAGTCTAAAGGTGCAGGACAGTATCCTGAAACAAGAGGAACTGATCCGGATAGAGCAAAGTCACTAGAAGCCTACGTACTCTATCTCACAGCGCAGGTGTAACCAGGTAAATGGGCCACCTTGCTCAACTCAGGTAACAAGGTCTGGGGCTTGTGTCACCCTCATAGGACGGGTCACCCAACACTGGTGGGCAATAGGTGGTACACGACAACAAAGGTCAAAACATGGGCACAAGTGCAAGTCTACTTTTAAGTCTTCAG
This sequence comes from Dendropsophus ebraccatus, assembly GCF_027789765.1. Taxonomy (NCBI): domain Eukaryota; kingdom Metazoa; phylum Chordata; class Amphibia; order Anura; family Hylidae; genus Dendropsophus; species Dendropsophus ebraccatus. The sequence continues at coordinate 74,444,620 of NC_091468.1, read as the reverse complement.
TATTCTAGTACTTCTTCTTCTAAAGTTCTGGCAGAACACACTTCTACCCTGGCTTGGGACTCTCAGCACAAACTCCTCTCCACTACTCTGAACTTGAAACACAAACTCCTCTCCACTGTTCTGGACTCTCAGTACAAACTCCTCTCTACTACTCACAGCTCTTCTACTCTGAAGGTCCTCAGTACCGCTCCTGTCTTGTCAAGTCTACAGTCCGCTATCAGCTATTGTACAAAGTATTTACATACAGTAAAGAAGATCAATTTATGGTAACGGGACTCAGTGATTATTGCTCAAGCACCTACACAGCAGATACCACATCCTGGGGTCATCTCCCCTTTCTGTGGGTGGTGGTACCGATAGTCCGGGTGGGTCACAACTCCACTCTGGACAACTGTGATAAGTACCCAAGGGACCCCTGACAGCCCGGCAGGTCACCGTCTACAGGAGAAAGGGTATAGCCGGCCACTCTAAAATAAAAGCAGATGTGCCTCCATACCTGTGTGCCCAACCGGCACTGGCATCACCTATCTGGCTGAGCTATACTCCGACCAACCACCAAGGCAGTGGCGTCACACGTTACCACATACCACATCACACACCACTGTATACATATATATATATATATAGAGAGAGAGAGAGCTAGAACCTAGCGCTGTGTCGGCCTGCTTGTCCTGTGGGGGCTCAGGAGACCCATCCATGGCTGTGTTATGTATAGGGAAATCCCTGGTAGTCTTTAACCTCCTAAACTGGTAGGAGATGGAGTCGTAACTATGCCCATACACCTTATACTGAAGATGGCCAAGATGGCAGCTCCGGCCATCAGGAAGAGGTGTATAGTGGCCCCCTGACTCTCCACTGACATAGGTTGGGCCTGCTGGGCTGAGGAATATGCCGGATCTGTATGTAGAGTGGCTGGATGGCAATAAGATAAAACCCCTAGTAGTGGCAGTAATAGTATAAAAAGCAGAAAACTAAAGCGCCATTTGGTAAGGATTTTATCATCAATGGTAATTAGGATAAAATGATAGATAAGGAAGAGCAGGTAGCAGCCTGGCAAATGCTTTCCAGTGGCCGGAGGACCGTTCTGCCCAACTAGAGGCAATGGCTCTGGTAGAATGGGCCTTCGTAAATTCAGGGGGCGGCAGTATAACACAAAGCAGTGGCCTCACAAAGATGGCTGCTTTGGAGGCCTTTTCCCTTTATTCTTCCCAGAGAAGAATATTAAAGATTCTCTTCCTTATGGAGAGGATCCACTCTTCAAATAGATCCTGATAGTTCTAGAAACATCCAGTAAGGAAAGATTGATTTCTTCTTGGATCAGAAGGAGAGATTACTGGAAGTATCACTGGCTGGTTGATACGATGCCACTTTAGGCAGAAACCCGGGTAGAAATCTAAGAATAACCTTATCCTCGGAAAAGATAACCTAAAGAGGAACAGAACCAAGAGCCTGAAGCTCCCCCAATCCTTTGGCAGATGTAATGGCCAATAAAAGTCAAAAACTTAAGTCTACCTCCTCTAAAGATTCAAAGGGAGGAAGACATAGACGACAAAGGACAAGTCCCAGGTGTCCACGTGCCTAACCAGTCTAGGCCTTAATCTTGTTATGGCCTTGACAAAGCTTTAAAGGAGAAGTCCGGCCAAAACTATTTTTTAATATGTTATTACTTACGGAAAGTTAGACAAATTTCTAATGTACATTAATTATGGGAAATGCACATATAGGGCTATTTCCCTTAATTTAGTAGATCAGAGAGACTTCACGTTCTTTAAAAAGAGATGACGTCACGAACCGGGGGTGTAATTACAATGGATCGCCTGCAGGGGCGCACTATATATAGAAGTCAATGAGTACCATTGACTTCTATATATAGTGCGCCCCTGCTGGACACTCCATTGAAATTACAATGGATGTGTATGTACATGTAATACAGTATACAGTGTTTTTGATTGAATACTTTAATGGAATACTTTGGGGAGTGTCCTTGCTCCCCAAAGTATTCCATAAATGTAATCAATCAGTACAGAACAGTAAGCACGCCGCCACCGAACGCCCGCCGCTACCGAACGTCCGCCGAACCGCCGCTCTGGACTACACTCAACTACTACTCTCATCAGAGAGAGAGTAGTAGCTGGGTTCTATCACCACTGCCGCCGCCGCTGATGGGCGCAGGGGAGCCGCTCATCACTCTGCAGCTCTCATCCCCCTCCGCTCCCCCCTCCTCCAGCCAAACTGTACGGTGCCGCTGTCCGATCACACATGCCGGCCGGGGACACCAGGAAGCACCAGGAGCCGGCACGTGTGATCGGAGAGCGGCGCCTGCGGGGATTCAGCGATCACATAGAGTACAGTTTGGCCGGAGGAGGGGGATGAGAGCTGCAGAGTGATGAGCGGCTCCCCCTGCGCCCATCAGTGGCGGCAGCAGCGGCAATAGAACCCAGCTACAGTAGTTGAGTGTAGTCCAGAGCGGCGGTTCGGCGGGCGTTCAGTAGCGGCGGGCGTTCGGTGGCAGCGTGCTTACTGTTATGTACTGATTAATTACATTTATGGAATACTTTGGGGAGCAAGGACACTCCCCAAAGTATTCCATAAATGTATTCAATCAAAAACACTGTATACTACATTACATATACATCCATTGTAATTCCAATGAAGTGTCCAGCAGGGGCGCACTATATATAGAAGTCAATGGTACTCATTGACTTCTATATATATATAGTGCGCCCCCTGCTGGACACTCCATTGTAATTACACCCCGGTTCGTGACGTCATCTCTTTTTAGAGAATCTGAAGTCTCCCTGATCTACTAAATTAAGGGAAATAGCCCTATATGTGCATTTCCCATAATTAATGTACATTAGAAATTTGTCTAACTTTCCGTAAGTAATAACATATTAAAAAATAGAGTTCTAGAGTTCAGATGAGCTGAGATAGCAGCAATCTGTACTTTGATGGAACTAGACGTCAGACCTTTATCTAAACCTCGAATAAAAGAAAATGTATCTGTCCTCTGAGCATTAAGCGCTAATAGGGGGTTGGAATCCGAAACCTATAAAATCCATCGGCCACAGGGCCCTGGTGCTGCAATACAATCAAGACAAATATTAAAGAAATAAAATACAAAGCGGTAAAATAAGAAGGTCAGAGTCCTTATAACATGATACTTCAAGCAGACGGAGGTCATATAAGGTCATTTGATGGGTGATCTGGTCTTTAGACTGAGATCTGGAGAGTTACTCCCATCATCCTCTCAGCATGCAGCAATGGCTGTCAGTGATAGTGGACAGATGAGGGTTATACTGATGCAGCAAAATTCAGTTTGCCTAAAATAATATATGCGGTGTTCCCCCTTATATAGGGTATATGTATGTATATACAGCCAGCCAAATAGCGCCCCCTCCTGGCCATCTGTCTATAGTACAAGGTGTATACTCAGTCTCTCTGGTTGTCATAGAGGGAGAACTTAGACACATGCAAGTGGTTTGGTGCAGGTGCACCTCTCACCCCTGTAGGATCAGCGTGTCCTCCGGGGTCACCGGCGTCCCGCTCTGCCCACGGTAAGTGTGATAACGTCACCAGCCTTGTTCTTGTACAGTTGTAAAGTGGATACAGAGGTGCAGTCAGATTTGTTGTTGTGGGGTGTAGACAAATATTGGGGTGACTTCCAGACGCGTTTCGGGGTCTTTGCACCCCTTCATCAGTGGCCAATGTGTTCCATGGCACCTCCATTCTTACTTATACTCAGGGGCGTAGCTAAAGGCTGATGGGCCCTGGTGCACAATGTTAGCTTGGGGCCCCCATCTCACCCCGATCAGGCAAAGTCCTATCTAACGTTATATCCAATTACTCTAATGTGCCACCATGTTCTAATGCCCTGTCACTGCCTCCACCTCATGTACTGCACTACTGCCCCCTATAGATAATGCCCTGTCACTGCCTTCACCTCATGTACTGCACTACTGCCCCCTATAGATAATGCCCTGTCACTGCCTCCACCTCATGTACTGCACTACTGCCCCCTATAGATAATGCCCTGTCACTGCCTCCCCCTCATGTGCTGCACTACTGCCCCCTATAGATAATGCCCTGTCACTGCCTCCCCCTCATGTACTGCACTACTGCCCCCTATAGATAATGGACTGTCACTGCCTCCACCTCATGTACTGCACTACTGCCCCCTATAGATAATGCCCTGTCACTGCCTCCACCTCATGTACTGCACTAGTGCCCCCTATAGATAATGCCCTGTCACTGCCTCCACCTCATGTACTGCACTACTGCCCCCTATAGATAATGCCCTGTCACTGCCTCCACCTCATGTACTGCACTACTGCCCCCTATAGATAATGCCCTGTCACTGCCTCCACCTCATGTACTGCACTACTGCCCCCTATAGATAATGCCCTGTCACTGCCTCCACCTCATGTGCTGCACTACTGCCCCCTATAGATAATGCCCTGTCACTGCCTCCACCTCATGTACTGCACTACTGCCCCCTATAGATAATGCCCTGTCACTGCCTCCACCTCATGTACTGCACTACTGCCCCCTATAGATAATGCCCTGTCACTGCCTCCACCTCATGTACTGCACTACTGCCCCCTATAGATAATGCCCTGTCACTGCCTCCACCTCATGTACTGCACTACTGCCCCCTATAGATAATGGACTGTCACTGCCTCCCCCTCATGTGCTGCACTACTGCCCCCTATAGATAATGGACTGTCACTGCCTCCACCTCATGTACTGCACTACTGCCCCCTATAGATAATGCCCTGTCACTGCCTCCACCTCATGTGCTGCACTACTGCCCCTATAGATAATGCCCTGTCACTGCCTCCACCTCATGTACTGCACTACTGCCCCCTATAGATAATGCCCTGTCACTGCCTCCACCTCATGTACTGCACTACTGCCCCCTATAGATAATGGACTGTCACTGCCTCCACCTCATGTACTGCACTACTGCCCCCTATAGATAATGGACTGTCACTGCCTCCACCTCATGTACTGCACTACTGCCCCCTATAGATAATGCCCTGTCACTGCCTCCACCTCATGTACTGCACTACTGCCCCCTATAGATAATGCCCTGTCACTGCCTCCACCTCATGTACTGCACTACTGCCCCCTATAGATAATGCCCTGTCACTGCCTCCACCTCATGTACTGCACTACTGCCCCCTATAGATAATGCCCTGTCACTGCCTCCACCTCATGTACTGCACTACTGCCCCCTATAGATAATGGACTGTACTGTGTCATTGTCTAATCATTGTATTCCAATCTTTGACTCTACAGCTGAAAAACTACAACTCTCATCATGAACTGGCAGTTGGATATGATGGGGGTTGTAGTGCTGCAACCTGAAGAGCCACATGCTGCAAAACTACAACTCCCATAATAAACTGTCAGCAGGGCACGATGAAGTTTGAACTTCTGCAACCTGGAGAAGTCACCTGATATCACCTGCAGTCCTATGTAACACCACAGATAACACAGGGATATCTCTGAGTACAGATAATGTAGTAGATGTCACCTGCAGTCCTATGTAACAGCACAGATAACAGTGATATCCCTCTCAGTACAGATAATGTAGTAGATGTCACCTGCAGTCCTATGTAACAGCACAGATAACACAGTGATATCTCTGAGTACAGATAATGTAGTAGTCACCTGCAGTCCTATGTAACACCACAGATAACACAGTGATATCCCTCTGAGTACAGATAATGTAGTAGTCACCTGCAGTCCTATGTAACACCACAGATAACAGTGATATCCCTCTGAGTACAGATAATGTAGTAGTCACCTGCAGTCCTATGTAACAGCACAGATAACACAGGGATATCTCTGAGTACAGATAATGTAGTAGTCACCTGCAGTCCTATGTAACACCACAGATAACACAGTGATATCCCTCTGAGTACAGATAATGTAGTAGTCACCTGCAGTCCTATGTAACACCACAGATAACAGTGATATCTCTGAGTACAGATAATGTAGTAGATGTCACCTGCAGTCCTATGTAACACCACAGATAACAGTGATATCCCTCTGAGTACAGATAATGTAGTAGTCACCTGCAGTCCTATGTAACAGCACAGATAACACAGTGATATCTCTGAGTACAGATAATGTAGTAGATGTCACCTGCAGTCCTATGTAACAGCACAGATAACACAGTGATATCTCTGAGTACAGATAATGTAGTAGTCACCTGCAGTCCTATGTAACAGCACAGATAACACAGTGATATCTCTGAGTACAGATAATGTAGTAGCTGTCAACTGCAGTCCTATGTAACACCACAGATAACACAGTGATATCTCTGAGTACAGATAATGTAGTAGCTGTCACCTGCAGTCCTATGTAACAGCACAGATAACAGTGATATCCCTCTGAGTACAGATAATGTAGTAGTCACCTGCAGTCCTATGTAACAGCACAGATAACACAGTGATATCTCTGAGTACAGATAATGTAGTAGTCACCTGCAGTCCTATGTAACAGCACAGATAACAGTGATATCTCTGAGTACAGATAATGTAGTAGTCACCTGCAGTCCTATGTAACAGCACAGATAACACAGTGATATCTCTGAGTACAGATAATGTAGTAGTCACCTGCAGTCCTATGTAACAGCACAGATAACAGTGATATCTCTGAGTACAGATAATGTAGTAGTCACCTGCAGTCCTATGTAACAGCACAGATAACACAGTGATATCTCTGAGTACAGATAATGTAGTAGTCACCTGCAGTCCTATGTAACACCACAGATAACACAGTGATATCCCTCTGAGTACAGATAATGTAGTAGTCACCTGCAGTCCTATGTAACACCACAGATAACAGTGATATCCCTCTGAGTACAGATAATGTAGTAGTCACCTGCAGTCCTATGTAACAGCACAGATAACACAGGGATATCTCTGAGTACAGATAATGTAGTAGTCACCTGCAGTCCTATGTAACACCACAGATAACACAGTGATATCCCTCTGAGTACAGATAATGTAGTAGTCACCTGCAGTCCTATGTAACACCACAGATAACAGTGATATCTCTGAGTACAGATAATGTAGTAGATGTCACCTGCAGTCCTATGTAACACCACAGATAACAGTGATATCCCTCTGAGTACAGATAATGTAGTAGTCACCTGCAGTCCTATGTAACAGCACAGATAACACAGTGATATCTCTGAGTACAGATAATGTAGTAGATGTCACCTGCAGTCCTATGTAACAGCACAGATAACACAGTGATATCTCTGAGTACAGATAATGTAGTAGTCACCTGCAGTCCTATGTAACAGCACAGATAACACAGTGATATCTCTGAGTACAGATAATGTAGTAGCTGTCAACTGCAGTCCTATGTAACACCACAGATAACACAGTGATATCTCTGAGTACAGATAATGTAGTAGCTGTCACCTGCAGTCCTATGTAACAGCACAGATAACAGTGATATCCCTCTGAGTACAGATAATGTAGTAGTCACCTGCAGTCCTATGTAACAGCACAGATAACACAGTGATATCTCTGAGTACAGATAATGTAGTAGTAACCTGCAGTCCTATGTAACAGCACAGATAACAGTGACATCTCTGAGTACAGATAATGTAGTAGTCACCTGCAGTCCTATGTAACAGCACAGATAACACAGTGATATCTCTGAGTACAGATAATGTAGTAGTCACCTGCAGTCCTATGTAACAGCACAGATAACAGTGATATCTCTGAGTACAGATAATGTAGTAGTCACCTGCAGTCCTATGTAACAGCACAGATAACACAGTGATATCTCTGAGTACAGATAATGTAGTAGTCACCTGCAGTCCTATGTAACACCACAGATAACACAGTGATATCTCTGAGTACAGATAATGTAGATGTCACCTGCAGTCCTATGTAACAGCACAGATAACACAGTGATATCTCTGAGTACAGATAATGTAGTAGTCACCTGCAGTCCTATGTAACACCACAGATAACACAGTGATATCTCTGAGTACAGATAATGTAGTAGTCACCTGCAGTCCTATGTAACAGCACAGATAACACAGCGATATCTCTGAGTACAGATGATGTAGTAGCTGTCACCTGCAGTCCTATGTAACACCACAGATAACACAGTGATATCTCTGAGTACAGATAATGTAGTAGTCACCTGCAGTCCTATGTAACACAGTGATATCTCTGAGTACAGATAATGTAGTAGTCACCTGCAGTCCTATGTAACACCACATATAACACAGTGATATCTCTGAGTACAGATAATGTAGTAGCTGTCACCTGCAGTCCTATGTAACAGCACAGATAACAGTGATATCCCTCTGAGTACAGATAATGTAGTAGTCACCTGCAGTCCTATGTAACAGCACAGATAACACAGTGATATCTCTGAGTACAGATAATGTAGTAGATGTGTCCTGCAGTCCTATGTAACAGCACAGATAACACAGTGGTATCTCTGAGTACAGATAATGTAGTAGTCACCTGCAGTCCTATGTAACAGCACAGATAACACAGTGATATCTCTGAGTACAGATGATGTAGTAGCTGTCACCTGCAGTCCTATGTAACACCACAGATAACGCAGTGATATCTCAGAGTACAGATAATGTAGTAGTCACCTGCAGTCCTATGTAACAGCACAGATAACACAGTGATATCTCAGAGTACAGATAATGTAGTAGTCACCTGCAGTCCTATGTAACAGCACAGATAACACAGCGATATCTCTGAGTACAGATGATGTAGTAGCTGTCACCTGCAGTCCTATGTAACACCACAGATAACACAGTGATATCTCTGAGTACAGATAATGTAGTAGTCACCTGCAGTCCTATGTAACACAGTGATATCTCTGAGTACAGATAATGTAGTAGTCACCTGCAGTCCTATGTAACAGCACAGATAACACAGTGATATCTCTGAGTACAGATGATGTAGTAGCTGTCACCTGCAGTCCTATGTAACACCACAGATAACGCAGTGATATCTCAGAGTACAGATAATGTAGTAGTCACCTGCAGTCCTATGTAACAGCACAGATAACACAGTGATATCTCAGAGTACAGATAATGTAGTAGTCACCTGCAGTCCTATGTAACAGCACAGATAACACAGCGATATCTCTGAGTACAGATGATGTAGTAGCTGTCACCTGCAGTCCTATGTAACACCACAGATAACACAGTGATATCCCTCTGAGTACAGATAATGTAGTAGTCACCTGCAGTCCTATGTAACAGCACAGATAACACAGTGATATCTCAGAGTACAGATAATGTAGTAGTCACCTGCAGTCCTATGTAACACAGTGATATCTCTGAGTACAGATAATGTAGTAGTCACCTGCAGTCCTATGTAACACCACATATAACACAGTGATATCTCTGAGTACAGATAATGTAGTAGCTGTCACCTGCAGTCCTATGTAACAGCACAGATAACAGTGATATCCCTCTGAGTACAGATAATGTAGTAGTCACCTGCAGTCCTATGTAACAGCACAGATAACACAGTGATATCTCTGAGTACAGATAATGTAGTAGTCACCTGCAGTCCTATGTAACACCACAGATAACACAGTGATATCTCTGAGTACAGATAATGTAGTAGTCACCTGCAGTCCTATGTAACAGCACAGATAACACAGTGATATCTCTGAGTACAGATAATGTAGTAGTCACCTGCAGTCCTATGTAACACCACAGATAACACAGTGATATCTCTGAGTACAGATAATGTAGATGTCACCTGCAGTCCTATGTAACAGCACAGATAACACAGTGATATCTCTGAGTACAGATAATGTAGTAGTCACCTGCAGTCCTATGTAACACCACAGATAACACAGTGATATCTCTGAGTACAGATAATGTAGTAGTCACCTGCAGTCCTATGTAACACCACAGATAACACAGTGATATCTCTGAGGACAGATAATGTAGTAGTCACCTGCAGTCCTATGTAACAGCACAGATAACACAGCGATATCTCTGAGTACAGATGATGTAGTAGCTGTCACCTGCAGTCCTATGTAACACCACAGATAACACAGTGATATCTCTGAGTACAGATAATGTAGTAGTAGTCACCTGCAGTCCTATGTAACACAGTGATATCTCTGAGTACAGATAATGTAGTAGTCACCTGCAGTCCTATGTAACACCACACATAACACAGTGATATCTCTGAGTACAGATAATGTAGTAGCTGTCACCTGCAGTCCTATGTAACAGCACAGATAACAGTGATATCCCTCTGAGTACAGATAATGTAGTAGTCACCTGCAGTCCTATGTAACAGCACAGATAACACAGTGATATCTCTGAGTACAGATAATGTAGTAGATGTGTCCTGCAGTCCTATGTAACAGCACAGATAACACAGTGGTATCTCTGAGTACAGATAATGTAGTAGTCACCTGCAGTCCTATGTAACACCACAGATAACACAGTGATATCTCTGAGTACAGATAATGTAGTAGTCACCTGCAGTCCTATGTAACAGCACAGATAACACAGTGATATCTCTGAGTACAGATAATGTAGTAGTCACCTGCAGTCCTATGTAACAGCACAGATAACACAGTGATATCTCTGAGTACAGATAATGTAGTAGTCACCTGCAGTCCTATGTAACAGCACAGATAACAGTGATATCTCTGAGTACAGATAATGTAGTAGTCACCTGCAGTCCTATGTAACAGCACAGATAACACAGTGATATCTCTGAGTACCGATAATGTAGTAGTCACCTGCAGTCCTATGTAACAGCACAGATAACAGTGATATCTCTGAGTACAGATAATGTAGTAGCTGTCACCTGCAGTCCTATGTAACACCACAGATAACACAGTGATATCTCTGAGTACAGATAATGTAGTAGTCACCTGCAGTCCTATGTAACACAGTGATATCTCTGAGTACAGATAATGTAGTAGTCACCTGCAGTCCTATGTAACACCACATATAACACAGTGATATCTCTGAGTACAGATAATGTAGTAGCTGTCCCCTGCAGTCCTATGTAACAGCACAGATAACAGTGATATCCCTCTGAGTACAGATAATGTAGTAGTCACCTGCAGTCCTATGTAACAGCACAGATAACACAGTGATATCTCTGAGTACAGATAATGTAGTAGTCACCTGCAGTCCTATGTAACACCACAAATAACACAGTGATATCTCTGAGTACATATAATGTAGTAGATGTGTCCTGCAGTCCTATGTAACAGCACAGATAACAGTGATATCTCTGAGTACAGATTATGTAGTAGATGTCACCTGCAGCCCTATGTAACACCACAGATAACACAGTGATATCTCTGAGTACAGATAATGTAGTAGTCACCTGCAGTCCTATGTAACAGCACAGATAACACAGGGATATCTCTGAGTACAGATAATGTAGTAGTCACCTGCAGTCCTATGTAACAGCACAGATAACACAGTGATATCTCTGAGTACAGATAATGTAGTAGTCACCTGCAGTCCTATGTAACACCACAGATAACAGTGATATCCCTCTGAGTACAGATAATGTAGTAGTCACCTGCAGTCCTATGTAACAGCACAGATAACACAGTGATATCTCTGAGTACAGATAATGTAGTAGTCACCTGCAGTCCTATGTAACAGCACAGATAACACAGTGATATCTCTGAGTACAGATAATGTAGTAGTCACCTGCAGTCCTATGTAACAGCACAGATAACACAGTGATATCTCTGAGTACAGATAATGTAGTAGTCACCTGCAGTCCTATGTAACACCACAGATAACACAGTGATATCTCTGAGTACAGATAATGTAGATGTCACCTGCAGTCCTATGTAACTCCACAGATAACAGTGATATCTCTGAGCACAGATAATGTAGATGTCACCTGCAGTCCTATGTAACTCCACAGATAACAGTGATATCTCTGAGTACAGATCATGTAGTAGATGTCACCTGCAGTCCTATGTAACACCACAGATAACACAGTGATATCTCAGTACAGATAATGTAGTAGATGTCACCTGCAGTCCTATGTAACAGCACAGATAACACAGTGATATCTCTGAGTACAGATAATGTAGTAGTCACCTGCAGTCCTATGTAACACCACAGATAACACAGTGATATCCCTCTGAGTACAGATAATGTAGTAGCTGTCACCTGCAGTCCTATGTAACACCACAGATAACACAGTGATATCTCTGAGTACAGATAATGTAGTAGTCACCTGCAGTCCTATGTAACAGCACAGATAACACAGTGATATCTCTGAGTACAGATAATGTAGATGTCACCTGCAGTCCTATGTAACACCACAGATAACACAGTGATATCTCTGAGTACAGATAATGTAGTAGTCACCTGCAGTCCTATGTAACACCACAGATAACACAGCGATATCTCTAAGTACAGATAATGTAGATGTCACCTGCAGTCCTATGTAACACCACAGATAACACAGCGATATCTCTGAGTACAGATAATGTAGTAGTCACCTGCAGTCCTATGTAACAGCACAGATAACACAGTGATATCTCTGAGTACAGATAATGTAGTAGTCACCTGCAGTCCTATGTAACAGCACAGATAACACAGTGATATCTCTGAGTACAGATAATGTAGTAGCTGTCACCTCGGGGCGCCCCTACTAAATAATGTTCTACAAAATAAGAAAACCGTCATACAGTGACTCACAGGTGACGTCTTCTTTGATCTGAGGCGTCACTTTCCCTTTTCCTCTCCATCCGGCCCAGACCTCCAGGATGATTCCTTCCAGATACGTTTCATCTCTTCAGAACCTGCGAGACAAACAATTTAGGCTCCGCACATTTCTAGCAACTTCCTTTCCTTTCTCCCTCCTGTCGGCTCCCATAGTAACTGCACTGTGTGGGATGCCCCCTGTATGTAGGATCCCCCGCTGTGCCCCCTGTATGTAGGATCCCCTGCTGTGCCCCCTGTATGTAGGATCCCCCGCTGTGCCCCCTGTATGTAGGATCCCCTGCTGTGCCCCCTGTATGTAGGATCCCCTGCTGTGGCCCCTGTATGTAGGATCCCCTGCTGTGCCCCCTGTATGTAGGATCCCCCGCTGTGCCCCCTGTATGTAGGATCCCCTGCTGTGCCCCCTGTATGTAGGATCCCCTGCTGTGCCCCCTGTATGTAGGATCCCCTGCTGTGCCCCCTGTATGTAGGATCCCCCGCTGTGCCCCCTGTATGTAGGATCCCCTGCTGTGCCCCCTGTATGTAGGATCCCCTGCTGTGCCCCCTGTATGTAGGATCCCCTGCTGTGCCCCCCTGTATGTAGGATCCCCTGCTGTGCCCCCTGTATGTAGGATCCCCTGCTGTGCCCCCTGTATGTAGGATCCCCTGCTGTGCCCCCTGTATGTAGGATCCCCTGCTGTGCCCCCTGTATGTAGGATCCCCTGCTGTGCCCCCTGTATGTAGGATCCCCTGCTGTGCCCCCTGTGTGTAGGATCCCCTGCTGTGCCCCCTGTATGTAGGATCCCCCGCTGTGCCCCCTGTATGTAGGATCCCCTGCTGTGCCCCCTGTATGTAGGATCCCCTGCTGTTCCCCTCCGCATGTAGGATCCCCTGCTGTGCCCCCTGTATGTAGGATCCCCCGCTGTGCCCCCTGTATATAGGATCCCCTGCTGTGCCCCCTGTATGTAGGATTCCCTGCTGTGCCCCCTGTATGTAGGATCCCCCGCTGTGCCCCCTGTATGTAGGATCCCCTGCTGTGCCCCCTGTATGTAGGATCCCCCGCTGTGCCCCCTGTATGTAGGATCCCCCGCTGTGCCCCCTGTATGTAGGATCCCCCGCTGTGCCCCCTGTATGTAGGATCCCCTGCTGTGCCCCCTGTATGTAGGATCCCCTGCTGTGCCCCCTGTATGTAGGATTCCCTGCTGTGCCCCCTGAGCTAATAATGCCCCTAGAGGTGCCCCCATGAACTAATAATGCCCCCAGAGGTACCCCAATGAGCTAATAATGCCCCCAGAGGTACCCCCATGAACTAATAATGCCCGCAGAGGTGCCCCCATACACTAATAATGCCCCCAGAGGTGCCCCCATATACTAATAATGCCCCCAGAGGTGCCCCCATATAGTAATAATGCCCCCAGAGGTGCCCCCATATACTAATAATGCCCCCAGAGGTGCCCCCATACACTAATAATGCCCCCAGAGGTGCCCCTAAAAAAAACAAACATCCTACTCCCCTAATCCGCGCTGTGCAGGCAGCAGCTCTTCCTCCTCTTCGGGCTCCATCTTGCGAGCCGCAGGGACGGGACTTCCGGCAGGCGTGATCACGCCTGTTGGAGAGGTCACCTCCCGGCCTCCCATAGGCTGCTGGTATGAAGTGCCGGGGGCCTATGGGAGGGAATGTAGGAGCAGGACGCTGACAGGTCCTGCTCCTGTATTCTGCTTACTTTAATGTTCCGCCCGCTCACTGTGCTCACTGTGCGGGCGGAACATCAAAGCGATCAGTGCATCCCGAGAAGCTGCGCGGCTGCAGCTTCTCGGGATGCTCAAAAACAGGTGGCAAGGGGGGCCATGCGGGCCCCCCTAGCGTAGCGGACGGGGGCGGCGGCTGGCGGGCCCCCCCCCCATGTCTCTTAGGGTCCGGGCCCCATACGGCAGTACCACTTGTACTGCCCTATCGGCGGCCCTGCTCCCAGTCATCAATTCTTCCTTGAATCTCAGTTGAAAGAAACCCTAGAGGACATAAGAATCTTATTTAGGTTCAAGTTTAGGTGGATTTTATTATATATGATCCTAAAGATCTAGTTCCTTAGTGATTTATTAACCCTTTGTACCCTGCTTCCCCTCCAGGTGACTGCTGGCTCCTGGCCGCCATCGCTTCTCTTACACTCAATGAGAAGGTTCTGCACAGGGTGGTCCCGCCTGATCAGTCCTTTGGGGCGGGGTACGCTGGCATCTTTCATTTCCAGGTAACTCTATATACAGGATACTGTAATCATTAGGAAATCTTCCTCCTCCTCCGCCGGGACCGTTCCGTCCATTTATGAGGAATATTCTAAAACAATTGAATTTGCATATTGTAGAAACGGGAAATAAAAATCTTCTAGTTGTCACCTGAAACCAGAAAGGGATCATCGGGCCCCCCCTGTGTGTGTGTGTGTGTGTGTGTATATAATGTGTGTGTGTGTATATAATGTGTGTGTGTATATAATGTGTGTGTGTGTATATAATGTGTGTGTGTGTATATAATGTGTGTGTGTGTATATAATGTGTGTGTGTGTGTGTGTATATAATGTGTGTGTGTGTATATAATGTGTGTGTGTGTGTGTGTGTATATAATGTGTGCGTGTGTATATAATGTGTGTGTGTGTGTATATAAATCAGGTGTATACATAGTATGAATGTGTGTATGTGTGTGTATATAATGTGTGTGTGTGTATATAATGTGTGTGTGTGTATATAATGTGTGTGTGTGTATATAATGTGTGTGTGTATATAATGTGTGTGTGTGTATATAATGTGTGTGTGTGTGTGTGTGTGTATATAATGTGTGTGTGTGTGTATATAATGTGTGTGTGTGTATATAATGTGTGTGTGTGTATATAATGTGTGTGTGTGTGTGTATATAATGTGTGTGTGTGTATATAATGTGTGTGTGTGTATATAATGTGTGTGTGTGTATATAATGTGTGTGTGTATATAATGTGTGTGTGTGTGTATATAATGTGTGTGTGTGTATATAATGTGTGTGTGTGTATATAATGTGTGTGTGTGTGTGTATATAATGTGTGTGTGTGTATATAATGTGTGTGTGTGTATATAATGTGTGTGTGTGTATATAATGTGTGTGTGTGTATATAATGTGTGTGTGTGTGTGTATATAATGTGTGTGTGTATATAAATCAGGTGTATACATAGTATGTGTATGTGTGTGTGTGTGTATAGTATCGGTGTGTGTATGTGTGTGTGTATATAAATCAGGTGTATACATAGTATGAATGTATATGTGTGTGTGTGTATATAAATCAGGTGTATACATACTATGAATATGTGTGTGTGTGTGTGTGTATAGTATCGGTGTGTGTGTGTGTATAGTATCGGT